>NC_084743.1:9175714-9240714 GCF_033978785.1 Entelurus aequoreus
TCTGTTGTGAATAATAAAGGATTCATTTTAGGCTGCCTCTGAATAATAGCATGAAATATTCCAGCACCTTCATAACGTTTAGATATACTAAAGCGTCACTCAAATCTAAATATATTTATATAGCTTTATCGGCCCGGCTACATCGATCCATTATGAAACCAACCTGAGATATTTCTGTCCGTTACGTTTATTTCCAAATTGGTAACTGTGCGTTTTCTCTCTCAAAACGGAGTCAAATGTGCCGGAGACACATTATCAGCCCCGCGTTGCAACAAAGGCATAACTTTAAAGTTACTCACAAAAAAGCTGAACTCATGAATGCTTGTTGCCACTATGGACTTCAAAAGTTACGTACTGTGAGTTCCTCCCTTCATCCATGGCTGCAACATGTTTCTTCTTCAGGTGCTTCTGAAGCAATGTTGTACTTCCGTGACATTTTGCAGGAAACGCTCTTCTTTGAAGTCTTTAAAGTGAAGTGTTCCCACACTTTTGACCACTTAGGTCGTACACTTTTCTCCATTGAAGCAATAACCTCAAGATGTTTCTCCGCTAAACTATCGCTAGTGTTTTCCTGCGCCATTTTTAGAATTTTTCCAGCAAAGGAGACGCCGTCGTCACGTGAGCTGCACATGACACATCGTTGGCTAGCTTACCTCCACCTCATGAGACGTAGCCTCACCGCCGCCCTGGCGCTGTTTTGTACTGTTTTTGTACTTATTTTGATTATTGTTTCTCAGCTGTTTGTAAATGTTGCAGTTTATAAATAAAGGTTTATAAAACAAAACAAACAAACAAAAAATAATAAAAAAATTTAAAAAAAATAGCCTCCGCGCATGCGCATAGCATAGTTCCAACGAATCGATGACTAAATTAATCGCCAACTATTTTGGTAATCGATTTTAATCGATTAGTTGTTGCAGCCCTAATATATATATATATATATATATATATATATATATATATATATATATATATATATATATATATATATATATATATATATATATATATATATACATACATATATACATATATATGTATACACATATATATGGACACATACACTATATTGCCAAAAGTATTTGGCCACCTGCCTTGACTCACACATGAAGTTGAAGTGCCATCCCATTCCTAACCCACAGGGTTGAATATGATGTGGGTGCACCTGACATCCACTGTAATGATACTTAGTATCATTACAGTGGATGTCAGGTGGATACTTGGTATCATTACAGTGGATGTCAGGTGGATACTTGGTATCATTACAGTGGATGTCAGGTGGATACTTGGTATCATTTAGGGATGGGCGATACCACACTTTTAGGATTCCATACGATACCGATACTTTTTCTTGCATTTTCATCGATACCGATACCAATACCAATAATTTCTTATTGGCAATTTTTTGTCAGTCAAAAATATTATTACTATTGTTATTATTTAAGACAAATCACAAGACAAATACAGACCATTTATACCACATTTATTATGGTCAATATATAATAAAAGTAAAATTAAAATAAATAACATAAATATGAAAAATAAATTAAATATTATATATAATAACTATATATTATATATAATAATAATTCAATATTAGGGCTTTCCAATTAGCAGTCAAATCCGAATTGCAAGAAGCTCCAGTTATTTTTTAAAGTTTGTGATATAATTAGCAATTAATGAAATATGAAATAGGCTAATGTTTTCGAAATGTAAGAAATCATGTTACAGATTAAAACCAAAATCACATTCAATCATATATTTCAAGATTTTCTTGGAAAAAAATAAAACTGTAATGCAAAGATGAAGAATCTCCAAATTGTGTCTCTTTCGTATCTTGTTTTAAATACTCAAGCAATTTTCAACTAACAGTCAATTCCCCTGTGTGGAAATTATTTGAATTTAGGATAATAATTTAAAAAAAAAAATTCAGTAAACATTACTAAAAAAAAAAAAAAAAAAAGCCTGTTTTAAGTCAACAATTGGACAACACTGGATATGCCTGCATGTCTGCATCGCTGTCGGCTGGCTGTGTGTGTGTTGCACGTTGACCACGCTCATTGGCTGTCTCCTGTCACGTGACTGGGCCAGCTCTATACTCTGCCAGGTACAGGGCTGTCCCAGCACATAGTAACTTAAGTAAGTCATCAAAAACATCTGAAAGTGGTGCTTGCACCCCCCACACGCCGTTTTTTGGTTTATATCGATACTTTTTTCAGAAAAGTGATGCCAAATGAGTAGCGTGTGAGTATCGATATATCGATACCACAGGATCTATACGCACATCCCTAGTATCATTACAGTGATACAATGTGATGCTGGTGAGCTATGGTGTGCAGTGAAGCATGTTTAGCTATTCCTTTTCCTCCACTTGTAAGAAACGCACTTTATTTGTCGCCATGGAGACCAGGGGCCGTACTTATCAAGCTTCTTAGAGTGCCATTTTACACTTAAGTCCTGAGAATTTGCGAAATTTAGTCCTACTCTCAAACTTAAGAATAAAAGCTTTTTATCAACGTTCTTAAGTCTAAGAATCACTCCTACTCTCCACGATATTTAAGAGACCTTCAGAGGTGTCTTAAGTGGTTAGGAGTTGCCAGCAGGGGATGGCACTGAGGCGAGAGAGACGTGCGCCAACATTCAGGGAACGGAACAATGTTTTTTTTTTTTTTGATGACGAGCAGCTGATCAAACGGTATCGTTTAGACAGAGCGGATATTATTTTTGTCACAGATTTAATACTTTTCGATTCCTTGTTGATTTCTGCATGTGTCTGCAGTGGGCTAGTATATATAGAGCCACCCACACCAGTTTCAAATTAGTTGCCTAATTAATGAATTGGAAAGAAAATGTTATGACAGTAGCGTATGTGTGTGGCCGTGAGGTGAGTGACGTCAGTGAGTGTGTGGGCGATAGAAGAGAGGGAGCGGTAGCGTGAGTGCCGGCGGGGACTAGTTTGTTTTGTATTATTTTGTAGTTTATTGTCAAAATATACACTCCCATTGTCCACTTAAATATTTCCAAGATATTTCTTTATTCTTAGACAACGTATTCCCTTCCGTGATTGGTCATTTCTATGGACACAGAAATGACGTCACTTAAAATTGCGTTTACGGCACATAGTAATGTCGTAATTCAGCTCTGAGTGTGACACTTAAGATTCAGTCCTACACTGCGCTGAAAGTGTGAGTAAGACGCTTGATAACTAACTTTTAAGTGCAGCTTTCAGCGAATAATTTATTTACTCTTAAGTCAACTCTTAGCAGACTTCTTAGGAGTAATTCTAAGAAGCTTGATAAGTACGGCCCCAGGATTAGTGACTTAAAAGTACCTAAAAGACTGTCGAATCACTTGAAGGCAAACAAATGACATTTGGTGTCCAGTGTAAACGGAGTGGTGTACTGTGCCTTTAAGAGTCAACACTGGGTGACCAAGTGGTGTTATTATTATTATTTAGTATTGTTCTCTGTGTTGACACCTGAGTTAGTTCAAGTTGAACCAGGAGAGTTAGTGCAACTCACATTGTTCATTATTGTCTCAGTGAGTCAACAAAGTCCAACTTTTGACTCATTTTCCCTCAAGTCTAAATGGATCAAGTCTTGAAATGAAGTTATTTTATGGGTGAGGGCGGACCTACGTCACTTCCGCCTACCAATCCCCTAGCAACTGGGAATTGGTTGAAAACAAAACAGCTCACAGCGAACACAGCATTGACAGAAAAAGCATTTAACGAGCGTTGTGGCTTGGAAGTCGGCGTTAAATCCTTCATTTACGCATTTTTACTTATTCGCATATCGTGTGAAAAAACTAAAATGTATTATTTGCGTCAGACTCGTCTCAGTGAACTTTAAAGCTTCTCAGGCTTAGCTAGGCTTGCTAGTTAGCTTAGCCTGCGCGCTACTAAGAAAGAGACGCGGAAGTTATCAACAACAAGATCAAGTGTTAGTGTATAAAATATTGAGAGATTTGAGGGCTACATGTATTGTTTAAGTACAACTGTTCTTCGCCAGGTGTTCTTTGGTCGCCCTGGCTTACGTTTTCCCGGTGGTGTCCATCTTAACGCTGCCTTTGGTATCCTCTCGTTGTCCGCTTTTCGAAAATAGCTAGCTAGGCTATAGACTATATAGTATATACCGCATGTTATTTTTGTACAACAACTTCAGCTGTCGAACGTTATAAGGTACAAATTCAACAAGCACAACATTAGCACGGACGGTATAGCCAAATTGTGGTTAAGAAGGTGGATTTTTGTTCCTTATATTTACCAGAAACGAAGTGATCCGAACACACGACCCGGGACTTTGGGGGACTCCAGTGAGAACCGTCCTGGTTTTCCCGGTGTAAAGCTGCGAGCCATTTGTCTCGTCTCTGTGGGCTTTTATCACGCTTTGGCAGAACAAAATACAACCTTTGTTTTCCCTGTTTCCAGTTGTGGTTAGCACAACCAAAAACAACACAGTTTTTCGGCATTTTGGAGGCAGAATGACGGGTTTAACCAGCGTAGGTCGACAGGTTAAAGAGTAATGGCAACGGTTTGTTTTCAACGCCAGTCTGGTTGCTATGGCTCGAAGAAGCCGTATGTAGCTCAGTTGCCCGGATGTCGGCCCATTGTGTTGACCTCCACGAGCGCACACCTGTGATGTGATGTGGGAGCACCCCCACCCCCCTCAGGTGTGTGCACCGTGTCGCGGGTTACTGACCGCTGATCTTGCCGGTGTGCTCCCCGCGGCCTCGCCTCCTCTGCAGCAGGAAGAAGGCGTTGCTCCTCTCGGTGATCCACAGCTTCAGCGCATTTTTCACCAACACTTCCTCCGGGTTCAGCCACATTCTCTCGCCGGGGGACGGGACGGGAGGCCGCCGCCGGCCCAAAGCCAGCCCGGGTCTGGTTGTTCCGCGTTAAAGTGGCGAGTGGACGGGCGGTGCCACTCCCATGGTCTCCATGCTGCTGCGGGGTTCGAACCTTCACGTCCTGCTCTCGCAACAGCACACAAGATTGTGCACTTAGATTGTTGCCTCAGGAGGACGTCTCACTCTGTCTCACTCTATCTATCAGCTCGCCCTGTCATGACAATTTACAGTCAACTTTTCACCACAAATACTTTCTGCATACTCATATCTATCGGATATGTTTTCCCGCATTACCAATTCATTTCCTCGGGGGATAATTACACTTTGTGGCGTTGTAGGAGCGGACAACGACGAGAGTGAGCGATCGTCTTTCAACTTTCTTCGCTTCCGCATTCAGCCCACTGTCCCTTCCGGAAAGAGCCACTAGCTATTCTGTGATTGGCTGTTCAGAGGACATCACGTGATCAGGTGCCCGCGCTGACTATTAGTTTAGGAATCATTAAAGCCAACTGTACACTTGTTGTTGTTGTTGGTGTTGTTGTTGTTATTGTTCTTGTTCGTGTTGTTCACGCCTTCTCATGTTTTTAAACTGGTTTTAAAAATGTTTTAAAAAGTGGTTTTAAAGTGTTTTAAAGTGTTTTTAAAGAGGCCTCTGATTGGCTGTTCAGAGGGCATCACATGTTCAGGTGCTGCACTAACTTTTCATTTATGAATCATTAACAGTAAAGAAGGCAACAGTTGTTGTTGTTGTTGTTCACGCCTTGTCGTGTTTTCTTTTCAAAACTGTGAAATGTTTACTGTGGTTTCAGTGTTCTTCAAGTGTTTATCATCTGTGGTTTAAAAGTGTTTCTAACTGGTTTTAATGTGTTTTAAGGTTTTAAACTGGTTTTAAAATGTTAAAGAGTTTTTTTAAACTGGTTATAAAGGGGTTTTGAAATTTGTTTTAGAGGTTTTATTCCAAAGTGTTTTTAAACTGGTTTTAAGAGTTTTAAAAGTGATTTCAAACTGGTTTTATAGTGGTTTTGAAAATAGTTTTAAACTGTTTTAGAGTGTTTATAAACTGATTTTCAAGTGTTTATTAAACGGTTTTAAACTGATTAAAACACGGTTTTAAGTGGGTATAGAGTGGTTTTAAACTGGTTTGAAAAATGTGTTTTAAACTGGATTTAAAAGTGTTTTAAAGTGGTTTCAAAAATAGCTTTAAACTGTTTTAGAGTGTTTATAAACTGGTTTTAAAGTGTTTATTAAACGGTTTTAAACTGATTAAAACACGGTTTTAAGTGGGTATAGAGTGGTTTTAAACTGGTTTTAAAAAATGTGTTTTAAACTGGATTTAAAAGTGTTTTAAAGTGGTTTCAAAAATAGCTTTAAACTGTTTTAGAGTGTTTATAAACTGGTTTTCAAGTGTTTATTAAACGGTTTTAAACTGATTAAAACATGGTTTTAAGTGGGTATAGAGTGGTTTTAAACTGGTTTGAAAAATGTGTTTTAAACTGGATTTAAAAGTGTTTTAACGTGGTTTCAAAAATAGCTTTAAACTGTTTTAGAGTGTTTATAAACTGGTTTTAAAGTGTTTATTAAATTATTTTAAACTGATTAAAACATGGTTTTAAGTGGGTATAGAGTGGTTTTAAATTGGTTTGAAAAATGTGTTTTAAACTGGTTTTAATGTGGTTTTAAAGGTAATTTTAAATTGGTTTTGGAATGTTTATAATATGGTTTTGATAAGTAGTTTTAAAATGGTTTTAAAGTGGTTTTAAAGGTAATTTTAAATTGGTTTAGAATGTTTATAAGCTGGTTTTGATAAGTGGTTTTAAACTGGTTTGAAGTGGTTTTAAACTTGTTTTAAAAATTATATTTTAATTTAAAATGCGTTTTAAGTTGGTATCAAGCTTGTTTTAAAAGAGTGGTTTCAAACTGTTTTTATTAAAAGTGTTTTAAAGTGGTTTTGAAAAGTGTTTTAAAGGGTTTGCAAAACAGTTTTAAAAAGTGTATAAACTGTTTTAAAAAAATATTTTAAACTGGTTTTAAAAAGTGTTTTAAAAATGTTTTAAAAAGTGGTTTTAAAGAGGCCTCTGATTGGCTGTTCAGAGGGCATCATCACATGTTCAGGTGCTCGCACTAACTATTAGTTTATGAATCATTTACAGAGACAAACACAACAGTGTTCACACCTTGTCATGTTTGCCTTGCTAAACTACTGCTTTTGGGAAAGCTTTTCTGTTGTAAAGTTTTTCTTTCTTTGCGAGCGAAGCCCAACTCCACTCTTGTCACAGTTGTTAATGACGTAATGACATATTTAGGATGGTGTGCGCGTGCGTGCGTGCAAGTGTGTGTCTGTGTGTGTGTGCGTGTGTGTGTGTGCGTGTGCAAGTGTGTGTCTGTGTGCGTGTGCGTGTGCGTGTGCGTGTGTGTGTGTGTGTGTGTGTGTGTGTGTGTGTGTGTGTGTGTGTGTGTGTGTGTGTGTGTGTGTGTGTGTGTGTGTGTGTGTGTGTGAGATTGCAGCACCTGTTGACCGCAGCGCTCAGCAGCCACAAATGGAATTTTGCGCTGCCATTCCTTATATGGACATATTGAGCCTTAAGCGGAAGTTTGTGTCACTTTTATTATTGTCCTCTGGGGTTCATTTCCATCGCCACTTTAAATCACTTTAAAAAAATATTACGTTGAGGTAAAAACATCAATTTATATGTTACAGAAAATATTTATGCATTTTATGTCTTCAAAATACATTCATGTGAGCCACTTTTTGTAATTAGAACATGTTTGGGACGAGCGTTGTTTCTGGCCGGACTCTGTACGTGTGCGCGCTCCTTCTGCTTCCTGTTTCTGTGAGAGGAGAAGTGTGCTTCCTGTCGGACACTAACTTCTTCTGTTGGACACTAACTTCTTCTTCTGTGGGACACTAAGTTATTCTTCTGTGGGACAAAATGCAGGTTTGTTCCCTAAAGATCACTTTGACTTTTTATTCGCTTGGAAAGCAAACAAAAGAGCGAACGAGCTGTTGATGTTTTCGTCAAGTTAGCTTAGCTTGTAGCTTCATCTGCATGTGTTTCTCACCTACTTACAGCATAAGAATGAAAGTGAAAGTGTTCCCGAGTTAAAAGTCGTAGTTTTGTGTCCAGGACCCAAACGAGGACACGGAGTGGAATGACATCCTGAGGAAGAAAGGCATTCTTCCGCCTAAAGAGGAAAGCCCACAAGACGACGAGGAAGAACAACAACATCAGTCTGTCGGTACGAAACATTCTTCTCTATTTATTCCTCTTTTGACCTCAAATGTGGAGGAATTGTTGCGCTTCCAGGCCACTAAAGACGTAATGATTGGGAGGGGAAATGATGTAATACAGTGCAGATGCAGCAGGGGGCGACATGATGTAATACAGTGCAGATGTAGCAGGGGGCGACAGGATGTAATACAGTGCAGATGCAGCAGGGGGCGACATGATGTAATACAGTGCAGATGCAGCAGGGGGCGACATGATGTAATACAGTGCAGATGCAGCAGGGGGCGACATCACTCGCAGTCTATTTCAATGTGACATTTTGTTCATTCTGCTTATATTTTCTTCACCTGCTTTTGCTTATGTGATCAAAACTAATCATTTATTTTAATGACACTTTGAGCTCAGGAAGCGATTGATAGATTATTTGCCTTCAATGTTGATAATATTGTGAGCTTTTAAGAGTATTTTCTTTTCTTTTTTGGCCATGTTGGGGGTCTACATTTTCTTCTCTTTTAAGTCTGCAGCTGGCCTATATTTTAGTCATCCACTCATCTATGTGTTACTTTGTTCCATTCATGGAGTCATCTATTTATTACTTTGTTCCATTCTTGGAGTCATCTATTCATTACTTTGTTCCATTCATGGAGTCATATATATATTAGTTTGTTCCATTCATGGAGTCATCTATTTATTACTTTGTTCCATTCATGGAGTCATCTATTTATTACTTTGTTCCATTCTTGGAGTCATCTATTCATTACTTTGTTCCATTCATGGAGTCATATATATATTAGTTTGTTCCATTCATGGAGTCATCTATTTATTACTTTGTTCCATTCATGGAGTCATCTATTTATTACTTTGTTCCATTCGAGTCATATGGGACGGTATAGCTCGGTTGGTAGAGTGGCCGTGCCAGCAACTTGAGGGTTGCAGGTTCGATCCCCGCTTCTGCCATCCTAGTCACTGCCGTTGTGTCCTTGGGCAAGACACTTTACCCACCTGCTCCTAGTGCCACCCACACTGGTTTAAATGTAACTTAGATATTGGGTTTCACAATGTAAAGCGCTTTGAGTCACTTGAGAAAAAGCGCTATATAAATGTAATTCACTTCACTTCACTTCACATATATTTATTACTTTGTTCCATTCATGGAGTCATCTATTTATTACTTTGTTCCATTCATGGAGTCATCTATTTATTACTTTGTTCCATTCATGGAGTCATATATTTATTACTTTGTTCCATTCATGGAGTCATCTATTTATTACTTTGTTCCATTCATGGAGTCATCTATTTATTAGTTTGTTCCATTCATGGAGTCATATATTTATTACTTTGTTCCATTCATGGAGTCATCTATTTATTACTTTGTTCCATTCATGGAGTCATCTATTTATTACTTTGTTCCATTCATGGAGTCATATATTTATTACTTTGTTCCATTCATGGAGTCATCTATTTATTACTTTGTTCCATTCATGGAGTCATCTATTTATTACTTTGTTCCATTCATGGAGTCATCTATTTATTACTTTGTTCCATTCATGGAGTCATATATTTATTACTTTGTTCCATTCATGGAGTCATCTATTTATTACTTTGTTCCATTCATGGAGTCATCTATTTATTAGTTTGTTCCATTCATGGAGTCATATATATATTAATGTGTTCCATTCATGGAGTCATCTATTTATTAGTTTGTTCCATTCATGGAATCATCTATTTATTACTTTGTTCCATTCATGGAGTCATATATTTATTACTTTGTTCCATTCATGGAGTCATATATTTATTAGTTTGTTCCATTCATGGAGTCATATATTTATTACTTTGTTCCATTCATGGAGTCATCTATTTATTACTTTGTTCCATTCATGGAGTCATCTATTTATTAGTTTGTTCCATTCATGGAGTCATCTATTTATTACTTTGTTCCATTCATTTGAGGGGAAATAGTTCAATATAAATATCGTTCTACTTGCCATGACCTTCATTATCTTGTTTTTACCTTTTATGTACCTTCTTTGACCTTCCATTTACCTTATTTATCTTTTTTTTTACCTTGTTTGACTGTCATTTGCTTATTTTACCTTCATATTACTGAGTTTGACCTTTTTTTCTTCTTTTACCATTTATTTACCTTCCATTTAATGTTGACTTTTTATTTACCTTTCATTTACTTTATTTGACCTTTTATTTACTTCTTTTACTTTATATATTCATTGTTTTACATTTTATGTACTTTCTTTTAACTTTTAATTTAACTTATTTTTATTTACCTTCTAGATACCTTATTGAACTTGTTTTATTTACCTTCTATATTCCTTCTTTACCTCGTATTTGCTTTGTTTATCTTCTGTTTACCTCCTTTTATTTTCTATGTACCTTCTTTTACCTTCTATATTTCTTTATTTACCTTATTTTACCAAGTATATTCTTTGTTTACTTTCTGTTTAACTTGTTTTACATTTTATTTACTTCTTTTACCTTTTGTTGCCTTATTTTAACCTTTTATGTACTATTATTTAACTTGTGTATTCCTTCATTTACCTTTAATATCTTATTTCTTTAAATGTTTCTTCTTTTACCTTCTATATTCTTTTTTTAACCTTTTATTTACCTTCTTTTACCTTTTATTTACATTGATTTACCTTTTATTTACCTTCTTTTGTGTTTTATTTACATATTTTACTTTTTAAATGACTTATTTTACCTTTCTTTGATCTTTTATATGACTTTTGTCACCTTCTGTTGTCCTTATTTTGCCTTGCGGTGCAGTTAGTGTCAGATGTGCAGGTCTTTTTTGATTGATTGATTGATTGAAACTTGTATTAGTAGATTGCACAGTGAAGTACATATTCCGTACAACTGACCACTAAATGGTAACACCCCAATAAGTTTTTACACTTGTTTAAGGCGGGGTCCACTTAAATTGATTCATGATACAGATATATACTATCATCATAATGATTCATGATACAGATATATACTATCATCATAATGATTCATGATACAGATATATACTATCATCATAATGATTCATGATACAGATATATACTATCATCATAATGATTCATGATACAGATATATACTATCATCATAATGATTCATGATACAGATATATACTATCATCATAATGATTCATGATACAGATATATACTATCATCATAATACATGCTTTTGTTGACCAGAGAGGAGATTCTGTGGAGAAATGTGGTTGGTTGGTTGGTTGGTTGACCTTCCTGTTGATGTATGAAAGTGGACACACTTGACTAAGAATATTTGTTGTGAGCAGTGCAAAGTTACGAGGACATGACGCTGGAGGAGCTGCACGACAACCAGGATGACTTTGAAGAGGACGACGAGGCGGCCATAGAGATGTACAGGTGAGTCTTTCCTGTCCACAAAGGTGAGCTGGGAAGTATTGCGTCATACGTGTCTGATTGTGTGTGTGCGTGCGTGTGTGTGCGTGTGTGTGTGTGTGTGTGTGTGTGCGTGTGTGTGTGTGTGTGTGTGCGTGCGTGCGTGTGTGTGTGCGCAGACAGAAGCGTCTGGCGGAGTGGAAGGCCAGTCAGGCCAAGAACATCTTCGGGGAGGTGACGGAGATCTCGGGTCAGGACTACATCAACGAGGTCAACAAGGCTGGCGAAGGCATCTGGGTGGTGCTGCACCTCTACAAGCAAGGGTAGGGTGGGGGGTGTGGGGGGGTGTCACCCTCTAAAAGCACTTTAAAAACACATGCCAGGACACCTGCTTGGTGCTACGCTTCTACAAGCACTTAAGTTAAGTTCAAGTCTGCCCTCAAAAACACTTTTAATTTTTTTAATTTTTTTTTAAACCATTAAGGCCACTTTTTAAAACACTTTCAAGACATGTTAAACCGCTTTATAAACCGTTGTAAAAAAAAGACTACAAATACTTTAAAACCGCTCTAAAACAGTCCAAATCCACTTTTTAAAACCACTGAAACACTTTAAAAACATTTAAAACCACTTAAGACACTTTAAAACCAGTAAATAAAAACTTTAAAAACTCTTTTTTAAAAAATTGATTTTTTTTTATTTTTTTTTTTAAACTAGTTTAAAAGCAATACAATATTATAAAACCAGTTAAAACAAGCTTCGCTAACTATTTAAAAACTGTTTTTAAAACCACTTTAAAAAATTTAACTGGTTCAAATCATTTTTAAAACCAGTTTCAAACCACTTTAAAACCATTTTCAAAGCCATTTTAAAACAGGTTTTGAAAACACTTTTTAAAATGAGTTTAAAATACTTTTTTAACACCAGTTCAAAAACACTTTAAAACCACTTAAACAGTCTAAAGCCACTTTTTAGAATTATTTTGAAAACACTTTGAAACCTGGTAAAAAAACTTTAAAAACTATTTAAAGCTTCTTTTAAAAACCAGTTAAAAGCCACTTTAAAGCAAGTTTGGCAACACTTTTTAAAACCTGTTGGGAGCATTTTAAAACACTAAAAATTTGATTTTTTAAAAAAAAAACTAGTTTAAAAGCACTCACATATTATAAAACCAGTTAAAACAAGCTTCGCTAACTATTTAAAAACTGTTTTTAAAACCACTTAAAAAAATTTAACTAGTTCAAATCATTTTTAAAACCAGTTTCAAACCACTTCAAAACCATTTTCAAAGCCATTTTAAAACAGGTTTTGAAAACACTTTTTAAAATGAGTTTAAAACACTTTTTTAACACCAGTTCAAAAACACTTAAAAACCACTTAAACAGTCTAAAGCCACTTTTTAGAATTATTTTGAAAACACTTTGAAACCTGGTAAAAAAAAAACTTTAAAAACTATTTAAAGCTTCTTTTGAAAACCACTTTAAAACCAGTAAAAAGCCACTTTAAAGCAAGTTTGGCAACACTTTTTAAAACCTGTTGGGAGCATTTTAAAACACTAAAAATTTGAATTTTTAAAAAAAACTAGTTTAAAAGCACTAAAATATTATAAAACCAGTTAAAACAAGCTTCGCTAACTATTTAAAAACTGTTTTTAAAACCACTTAAAAAAATTGAACTAGTTGAAATCATTTTTAAAACCAGTTTCAAACCACTTTAAAACCATTTTCAAAGCCATTTTAAAACAGGTTTTGAAAACACTTTTTAAAATGAGTTTAAAACACTTTTTTAACACCAGTTCAAAAACACTTTAAAACCACTTAAACAGTCTAAAGCCACTTTTTAAAATTATTTTGAAAACACTTTTAAACCTGGTAAAAAAAACTTTTAAAACTATTTAAAGCTTCTTTTGAAAACCACTTTAAAACCAGTAAAAAGCCACTTTAAAGCAAGTTTGGCAACACTTTTTAAAACCTGTTGGGAGCATTTTAAAACACTAAAAATTTGAATTTAAAAAAAAAAACTAGTTTAAAAGCACTAAAATATTATAAAACCAGTTAAAACAAGCTTCGCTAACTATTTAAAAACTGTTTTTAAAACCACTTGAAAAAATTTAACTAGTTCAAATCATTTTAAAAACCAGTTTCAAACCACTTTAAAACCATTTTCAAAGCCATTTTAAAACAGGTTTTGAAAACACTTTTTAAAATGAGTTTAAAACACTTTTTTAACACCAGTTCAAAAACACTTTAAAACTACTTAAACAGTCTAAAGCCACTTTTTAAAACTATTTTAAAAACATTTTGAAAACACTTTGAAACCTGGTAAAAAACTTTAAAAACTATTTAAAGCTTCTTTTGAAAACCACTTTAAAAACGCCTTTTAAAACCAGTTAAAAGCCACTTTAAAGCAAGTTTGGAAACACTTTTTAAAACCTGTTGGGAGCATTTTAAAACACTAAAAACATTATAAAACCAGTTAAAAAATGTTTTAATAACTGCTTTTTAAAACCACTTTAAAAACATTTAAAAAACCAGTTCAAAACACTTTTTAAAACCAGTTTCAAACCACTTTAAAACCAGTTTCAAAGCCATTTTAAAACAGGTTTTGAAAACACTTTTTAAAATGAGTTTAAAACACTTTTTTAACACCAGTTCAAAAACACTTTAAAACCACTTAAACAGTCTAAAGCCACTTTTTAAAATTATTTTGAAAACACTTTGAAACCTGGTAAAAAAAAAAAACCTTTAAAAACTATTTAAAGCTTCTTTTGAAAACCACTTTAAAACCAGTTAAAAGCCACTTTAAAGCAAGTTTGGCAACACTTTTTAAAACCTGTTGGGAGCATTTTAAAACACTAAAAATGTGTTTAAAAAAAAAAAAAAAAAATAGTTTAAAAGCACTAAAATATTATAAAACCAGTTAAAACGAACTTCACTAACTATTTAAAAACTGTTTTTAAAACCACTTAAACAAATTTAACTAGTTCAAATCATTTTTAAAACCAGTTTCAAACCACTTTAAAACCATTTTCAAAGCCATTTTAAAACAGGTTTTGAAAACACTTTTTAAAATGAGATTAAAACACTTTTTTAACACCAGTTCAAAAACACTTTAAAACCACTTAAACAGTCTAAAGCCACTTTTTAAAATTATTTTGAAAACACTTTGAAACCTGGTAAAAAAAAACTTTAAAAACTATTTAAAGCTTCTTTTGAAAACCACTTTAAAACCAGTTAAAAGCCACTTTAAAGCAAGTTTGGCAACACTTTTTAAAACCTGTTGGGAGCATTTTAAAACACTAAACATTTGAATAATTTTTTTTAAACTAGTTTGAAAGCACTAAAATATTATAAAAGCAGTTAAAACGAACTTCAATAACTATTTAAAAACTGTTTTTAAACCCACTTAAACAAATTTAACTAGTTCAAATCATTTTTAAAACCAGTTTCAAACCACTTTAAAACCATTTTCAAAGCCATTTTAAAACAGGTTTTGAAAACACTTTTTAAAATGAGTTTAAAACACTTTTTTAACACCTGTTCAAAAACACTTTAAAACCACTTAAACAGTCTAAAGCCACTTTTTAAAACTATTTTAAAAACATTTTGAAAACACTTTGAAACCTGGTAAAAAACTTTAAAAATTATTTAAAGCTTCTTTTGAAAACCACTTTAAAAACGCCTTTTAAAACCAGTTAAAAGCCACTTTAAAGCAAGTTTGGAAACACTTTTTAAAACCTGTTGGGAGCATTTTAAAACACTAAAAACATTATAAAACCAGTTAAAAAATGTTTTAATAACTGCTTTTTAAAACCACTTTAAAAACATTTTGAAAACCAGTTCAAACCACTTTAAAACCATTTTCAAAGCCATTTTAAAACAGGTTTTGAAAACACTTTTTAAAATGAGTTTAAAACCCTTTTTTTAACACCAGTTCAAAAACACTTAAACCACTTAAACAGTCTAAAGCCACTTTTTAAAACTATTTTAAAAACATTTTGAAAACACTTTGAAACCTGGTAAAAAACTTTAAAAACTATTTAAAGCTTCTTTTGAAAACCACTTTAAAAACATTTTAAAAACCAGTTCAAAACACTTTTTAAAACCAGTTTGAAGCCACTGTAAAACAGGTTTTGAAAACACTTTTTAAATCCAGTTTAAAACAGTTAGAATTTTTTTTTTAGATCCAGGTAAAATATGCTTTTAAACTACTTTAAAAACCATTTTAAAACTACTTAAATGGTTTTAAAGTAGTTCTAAAAAAACATCTTTATTACCAGTTTAAAATGTTTTTTAAAAACTGTTTAAAAAGTTTAAAACCAGTTCAAAAACCATTTCAAACCACTTTAGGACCAGTCTAAAACCACTTTAAGACCCATTTTGAAACCACTTTAAGACAGTTTGTAAACCACTTTGAAACTAGTTTTCAAATCACTTTGAAACCAGTTTGCAAACCACTTTGAAACCAGTCTTCGTATCACTTTGAAGTCAGTTTCCGAACTAGTTTGTAAACCACTTTGAAACCAGTCTTCGCACCACTTTGAGACCAGATTCCGAACCACTTTGGAACCGGTTTCAAACCACCTTGGAACCGGTTTCAAACCACTTTGGAACCAGTTTCAGAACCACTCTGAAATCAGCTTGAAAGCCGTTTCTGTGTCCCACTAGCATCCCCCTGTGCTCGCTCATCAACCAGCACCTCAGCGCTCTGGCCCACAAGTTCCCTCAGACCAAGTTCCTCAAGTCCATCTCCACCACCTGCATCGCCAACTACCCCGACCGCAACCTGCCCACGGTCTTCGTCTACCTGGACAACCAGATCAAGGCGCAGTTCATCGGGCCGCTGGTCTTTGGCGGCATGAAGCTCACCTTGGAAGGTTAGTGTTACTGTTCAAATATTACTGTCACGCATTTTCTCTCAAATGTTTTTCCAGCACATGACAAATATTTGGAAAGGTCACAATTATTTGATTAAAAGTCTAAATTATATAAGAAAGTCATAATTATCACATAAAAAAGTCTAAATTATATAAAGTCATAATTATCTGATAAAAAGTTGAAAAATTATGAGAACATTAACAGTTTTTTTAATTTCGTATTTAGGACTTTTTAATCTAATAAGTATGACTATCATATATTTCAGACTTTTTTATCTCATAATTTTAACTTTCTTATCCCATTATTTTGACTTTTTATGTCATAAGTTACATTTTTAAAATCTCATAACTGACTTCCTTTCATGATTTCATTTTTATCTCATAATTTTAACTTTCTTATCTCATTGTTTTGATTTTTTAAATCTCATAATTATGACTTTTTTTTTTAATGTCATCATTATGACTTTTTATTTAATCATTTTAACTTTCATATATCATAATTTCTTATTTTATTTCTTTTTTAAATATAATAATTATGACTTTATCATATAGTTTAGACTTTTTATCTCATAATTTTAACTTTCTTATCTCATTATTTTGACTTTTTATCTCATAATTTAGATGTTTTTTAATCTCATAATTGACTTCCTTTCATAATTTCAACTTTATCTCATAATTATGACATTATCATATATTTCAGACTTTTTATCTCATAAATTAGATTTTTAAAATATCATAATTATGACTTTTTTTAATCTCATCATGATTTTTTATTTAATCCTTTTAACTTTCTCAAATCATTTCTTATTTTTTATTTTATTGTACTTTTTTTTTCGTGGTGGAAATGGCCTTCTATGAATATTTTTATCCAACCGTAATCTTTTCAAAAATGTTTTTGTTATGTCATTTTTTAATTTTAATGAGCTGAAAACACCAAAGAGTATTATTAAATATGCACATTAATCAGAGAACATTGTTTATTTTCATACTTTTACCTCCGACTATCAATTTTCATGCAAGAGACTTCAATTCTTGATTGATGAGTTGCATTCTTCACGTCGCCAGCAGAGGCCGCCATGCCTGATTAGACAACTAATCATGTTATATTTCATGTATATGTATATATATATATGTATGTTTGTAAAACTATTCACACTGACCACCACTTCCTGTCTATCATCCCACAGAACTGGAGTGGAGGATATCAGAGAGCGGCGCGGTGAAGACGGAGCTGGAGGAGAACCCTCGGAAGCAAATTGAGGACAAACTGATGTCGTCCATCAGGTCCTCGCTGCCCACTCGCAGGACCAGTGAGTCTGAGTCTGAGGATGAGGACTGACTTTTCTGCCTTACTGAACTGGTCGCCATGGAAACCTCCTTAAAGGACTGCCAAGGAAACAATTCAAAGTACATTAAACTTCTTCTTTGTGTCCAACATTGGCGTTGTTAGGCCTATTTTTGGGGGCTCTAGCCCCCCAAAAATATTCTTAAGCCCCCTAAATAATTTGGTGTTATATACAGTATATATATATATATTTTTTTTTTTTTTTTTTTTTTTACAAATACAAGTGGCCCGGATATGAGTTTAAATAAATCATCATATAACCTGACATGTTTCCCCTCACTTCATAGCCCGATCCATTCCACTTGTTCATATAGAAAATGCCCACATCACTCAGTCCGCATTTTCTCTGCGACCTTGCTTGCGGTCCTGCAGGTGTGCAGCTTTGAAGCACACAGCGCTGCAGAACAACAACGTGAACGGATGCAAAATGGACATAAGAAACTTTTCAAGAAAGTAAGTATTGATCACTGCTTGTAGTCAAATGTATTAGCTCCACTTTACACCAGGAGGTTTGTGTTTGACCAATAAAAACCTGTCTAGCACACTATAGTATAGAGCAGTGGTTCTCAACCTTTTTTTCAGTCATGTACCCCAGGTGAACATTTTTTTATACCAAGTACCCCCCTAATCAGAGCTAAGCATTTTTGGTTTATGCATGGTTATATTTGGTTATCAAAACTAAGATGAACTTTACAAACAGCTGGTGTCTAATATGTACAATATGTATAAAAGAAAGACTACAAAATACAAAACAGACATTTAGCATGATGGCAAAACCACTTCCAGACTACAGCAACAAACTGAGAATGAATGTATATTTGCAAATAAGACTCTGAAGTGTAAGAAAACAAGATATAACAACTAAACAGCACAGTTAACATTATCAGCTCAGTGTTTAAGCAGGGGTCAGCAACCTTTTTGAAAGCAAGAGCTACTTCTTGGGTAGTGATTAATGCGAAGGGCTACCAGTTTGATACACACTTCAATAAATTGCCAGAAATAGCCAATTTGCTCAATTTACCTTTAACTCTACGTTATTATTAATAATTAATGATATTTACACTTAATTGAATGGTTTAAAAGAGGAGAAAACACGAAAAAAAATGACAATTCAATTTGAAACATAGTTTATCTTCAATTTCGACTCTTTAAAATTCAAAATTCAACCGAAAAAAAGAAGAGAAAAACTAGCTAATTTGAATCTTTTTGAAAAAATTAAAAAAAAGAATTTATGGAACATCATTAGTAATTTTTCCTGATTAAGATTAATTTTAGAATTTGGATGACATATTTTAAATATGTTAAAATCCAATCTGCACTTTGTTAGAATATATAACAAATTGGACCAAGCTATATTTCTAACAAAGACAAATCATTATTTCTTCTAGATTTTCCAGAACAAAATTTTTAAAAGAAATTGAAAAGACTTTGAAATAAGATTTAAATTTGATTCTACAGATTTTCTAGATTTGCCAGAATAATTTTTTTGCATTTTAATCATGATAAGTTTGAAGAAATATTTCACAAATATTCTTTGTCGAAAAAACAGAAGCTAAAATGAAGAATTAAATTAAAATGTATTTATTATTCTTTTCAATAAAAATAAAAAAATACTTGAACATTGATTTAAATTGTCAGGAAAGAAGAGGAAGGAATTTAAAAGGTAAAAAGGTATATGTGTTTAAAAATCCTAAAATCATTTTTAAGGTTGTATTTTTTCTCTTAAAATTGTCTTTCTGAAAGTTATAAGAAGCAAAGTAAAAAAAATAATGAATTTATTTAAACAAGTGAAGACCAAGTCTTTCAAATATTTTCTTGGATTTTCTAATTCTATGTGAGTTTTGTCTCTCTTAGAATTAAAAGTGTCAGGCAAAGCGAGACCAGCTTGCTAGTAAATAAATAACATTTAAAAAATAGAGGCAGCTCACTGGTAAGTGCTGCTCTTTGAGCTATTTTTAGAACAGGCCAGCGGGCTACTCATCTGTCCTTACGGGCGACCTGGTGCCGCGGGCACCACGTTGGTGACCCCTGGTCTAAACAATAATATATGTTATTATTAATTCAACATTTATTACCACATGAAAACACACAAAAGTACCAACGTTTTTTTTTACCATGAAGTACTGGAAATTGCTACCATAGGGCAGTGTCCCCAACCTTTTTGTAGCTGCGGACCGGTCAGCGCTTGAAAATTTGTCCCACGGACTGGTGGGGTGGGGGGTGGGGGGGGGGGTGTATTTAAAAATACAATCATGTGTGCTTACAGACTGTATCCCTGCAGACTGTATTGATCTATATTGTATATAATGTATATATTGTGTTTTTTATGTTGATTTCATTAAAATATATATATATATATATATATTTTATTTTTTTTAATTTCTTGTGCGGCCCAATACCAATGGTTGGGGACCACTGCCATAGAGTACTGATATTGATTCCCAGGATTTGGTAGCGTATCAGTTGCTATGTTTTACATATCAACCTTTACACCCAAAAACACTATCTCAAATAACACATTGCCACAAACGACCCAGCAATGCTTGTTATACAAGCTCGCTAAAACCGGTCTAACTATTATAAATTAAAATATTGATTTTGAGATGATGTATTTGGTTCAAACCCTCAAATTTGACATAACATAATGTTGTTTAGTTTCATGTTTACTTTTGACACCAGGGGCCGTACTTATCAAGCTTCTTAGAATGACTCCTAAGAAGTCTGCTAAGAGTTGACTTAAGAGTAAATAAATTCTTGGCTGAAAGCTGCACTTAAAAGTTAGTTATCAAGCGTCTTACTCACACTTTCAGCGAAGTGTAGGACTGAATCTTAAGTGTCACACTCAGAGCTGAATTACGACATTACTATGTGCCGTAAACGGGATTTTAGGTGACGTCATTTCTGTGTCCATAGAAATGACCAATCACGGAAGGGAATACGTTGTCTAAGAATAAAGAAATATCTTGGAAATATTGAAGTGGACAATGGGAGTGTATATTTTGACAATAAACTACAAAATAATACAAAACAAACTAGTCCCCGCCGGCACTCACGCTACCGCTCCCTCTCTTCTCTCGCCCACACACTCACTGACGTCACTCACCTCACGGCCACACACATACGCTACTGTCATAACATTTTCTTTCCAATTCATTAATTAGGCAACTAATTTGAAACTGGTGTGGGTGGCTCTATATATACTAGCCCACTGCAGACACATGCAGAAATCAACAAGGAATCGAAAAGTATTAAATCTGTGACAAAAATAATATCCGCTCTGTCTAAACGATACCGTTTGATCAGCTGCTCGTCATCAAAAAAACAAAACATTGTTCCGTTCCCTGAACGTTTGCGCACGTCTCTCTCGCCTCAGTGCCATCCCCTGCTGGCAACTCCTAACCACTTAAGACACCTCTGAAGGTCTCTTAAATATCGTGGAGAGTAGGAGTGATTCTTAGACTTAAGAACGTTGATAAAAAGCTTTTATTCTTAAGTTTGAGAGTAGGACTAAATTTCGCAAATTCTCAGGACTTAAGTGTAAAATGGCACTCTAAGAAGCTTGATAAGTACGGCCCCAGAGCTGCAGTTGAAAATTAACAATATATTAACAATATATATATAAGCCTTGGCTTAGACCAAATCCCCCCATGCAACATTACATATTCGCATTACTGATCTTCTCATTTGCACTTTAGTGACCATTTAGAAAGCAATGTAAGGATACATTTGTTTGTTTTATTGTGAAATTTGGAGGTAAAAACTATTTGAGTTTGAGTTTATTTGGAACATGCAAGCATACAACATGATACATCACAATTTCCAGTTTCTCTTTTCAACATGTTCGAAAAGGAGTAGGAAGAAGCAGAGCTTATTTAATCCTACCCCTTTTCTTTACATAACAGTTGCAAAACTTCACTTCCTGTTCACATTTTTTTTCACAATAAACTCCATATGTAATCACAATAAAAATAAATAAATAATAGTAAGAATTTAATAATAATAATTGGTGAAGTAAGTCATATTTCATATGATGAGATAAGTAAGATTACTTTAAGAATGTATGAATGGATGGATGAAATAAATTGAGAATGTTTGTCATGGTTCTTCTTCTTTGTACTTTGTAAACACTTTAAGTTTGAAGAGTTTCTTGAAGTGTATCATATTAGTACATTGTTGGATTGCTTTGCTTCATCCATTCCATCATTTAATTCCACATATTGATATACTGAAGGTCTTAAGTGTTGTACGTGCGTACAAATGTTTTAAATTACATTTTTCTCTAAGATTATATTTCTCCTCTTTTTTTGAGAAGAATTGTTGTATATTCTTGGCTAGCAGGTTATAGTTTGCTTTGTGCATCATTTTAGCTGTTTGCAAATTCACTATGTGGTGGAATTTCAGTATTTGTGATTGAATAAATAAAGTGTTTGTATGTTCTCTATATCCAACATGATGTATTATTATAACTGATCTTTTTTGTAACACCGTTAATGAATGAAGTGTACTTTTGTAATTATTTCCCCATATTTCTACACAGTAGCTCAGATATGGTAACACTAGTGAGCAGTAGAGAATATGAAGGGATTTTTGGTCTAGAACATGTTTTGCTTTATTCATTATTGACGTGTTTCTTGCTACTTTATGTTGTATATTTTTTACGTGAGATTTCCAGTTCAATTTATCATCAATTTGGTTTCATTTACTCTTTCAATTTCTATTCCGTCTATTTGTATTTGTGTTTGACTTTCTCTTCTACTGTTACCAAATAGCATTATTTTAGTTTTACTAAGATTCAACGATAGTCTGTTTTTGTCAAACCATCTTTTTAATTTGTTAATTTCTTCTGTTATTATTTGTATTATCTCCTGTGTGTTCTCTCCTGAACAAAACGCTGTTGTATCATCCGCAAATAATACTAACTTTAAATCTTTTGTAACTTTACAAATGTCATTTATATAGAGATTGAATAATTTAGGTCCTAGTATTGATCCCTGAGGTACACCACAGGATATATTTAGCGTTGTAGACGTGTGTTCGCCTAGCTTCACGTATTGTTTCCTGTTCGTTAGATAACTTCTTATCCAGTTTAAGACTAACCCTCTGATGCCATATCCTTCTAGTTTTTTGATTAAAATATTGTGATTAATTGTGTCAAATGCTTTAGTTAGATCCATAAAAACTGCTGCTGCACATTTTTTACTGTCTATTGCATTGGTAATTTCTTCTGTAATTTCAATTAAAGCCATTGAAGTTGAGACATTAGCTCTGTATCCATATTGGTTCTCTTCGAGTATTCTATTTTTATTTATGAAACTCTCTAATCTGTTATTAAACAGTTTTTCAATGATTTTAGAAAATTGTGGAAGTAAAGAAACAGGTCTATAATTTGTAAATTGATGTTTGTCTCCAGTCTTATAAATTGGTGCAACTTTAGCTATTTTCATTTTGTTTGGGAATGTACCTGTTTGAAATGATAGGTTACTAATATACATTAATGGTCCTGAGATCTCTTCAATAACCTTTTTTATTGTTTCCATATCAATTCCATTACAATCAGTTGAAGTCTTAGATTTACATTTTTCACGATTGTAACTATTTCCTCCTGTGTCACATTACTGAGGAACATAGAGTTGGGATTTGGCTCTATGTTATCATTATAGTCCTCAATTGAAACTGGGTCTGGAATCCTTTCTTCCAATTTTGGTCCAATATTTACAAAATAATTATTGAAGCTTTCAACTACTTCCTTTATGTTGTCATTGTTTTTTATTTCCGTCTATGAAGTATTGAGGGTAGTCCCTCTTAGTTCCATTTTTAATAATGCTATTGAGGATGCCCCATGTTGCTCTCATATTATTTTTGTTCCTGTCCAATAATTCACTGTAATATTCTTTTCTACATGATCGTAGTATGTCTGTTAACTTGTTTTTATACTTTTTGTACTTAATTTCTGCCTCTGTATTTCTTTGTGCTATACATTTTCTATAAAGTGTATTCTTCTTCTTACAAGCATTTTGTAATCCTTTTGTCATCCATGGTTGGTTATTCTTTCTCTGCTTGTTACTGAGTTGTATCCATGGACAATGTTTGTCATAAAGTATTATGAACTATTGGGGCCTGACAATTAAGTGCAAAAGAGATAAAGAAGTAAAATACCGCACTGTGTCATCCGTTTCTGATTTATTAAATTGTATAACAGATATTGCAAAATATTGCTCATTTGTAGTGGTCTTTCTTGAACTATCTGGGAAAAAAAGATATCAAAATAACTAAAAACTTGTTGAAAAATAAACAAGTGATTCAATTGTAAATAAAGATGTCTACACATGGAAGTAATCATCAACTTAAAGTGGCCTCTTTGGGGATTGTACTAGAGATCCATCTGGATTACTCAACTTCATTCGAAACATTTCTTCACAAAAAAAGAAATCTTTAACATCAATATTTATGGAACATGTCCACAAGAAATCTAGCTGTCAACACTGAATATTGCATTGTTGCATTTCTTCTCACACTTCTTTTTGACTGACATTTTAGTGCGGGTCAAACCATCACGGCATGGGGGGCACTCTGGTCAAACCATCATGGCATGGGGGGCACTCTGGTCAAACCATCATGGCATGGGGGGCACTCTGGTCAAACCATCATGGCACTCTGGTCAAACCATCATGGCATGGGGGGCACTCTGGTCAAACCATCATGGCACTCTGGTCAAACCATCATGGCATGGGGGGCACTCTGGTCAAACCATCACGGCATGGGGGGCACTCTGGTCAAACCATCATGGCATGGGGGGCACTCTGGTCAAACCATCATGGCACTCTGGTCAAACCATCACGGCATGGGGGGCACTCTGGTCAAACCATCATGGCATGGGGGGCACTCTGGTCAAACCATCACGGCATGGGGGGCACTCTGGTCAAACCATCATGGCATGGGGGGCACTCTGGTCAAACCATCATGGCACTCTGGTCAAACCATCATGGCATGGGGGGCACTCTGGTCAAACCATCATGGCACTCTGGTCAAACCATCACGGCATGGGGGGCACTCTGGTCAAACCATCATGGCATGGGGGGCACTCTGGTCAAACCATCACGGCATGGGGGGCACTCTGGTCAAACCATCACGGCATGGGGGGCACTCTGGTCAAACCATCATGGCACTCTGGTCAAACCATCATGGCATGGGGGGCACTCTGGTCAAACCATCACGGCATGGGGGGCACTCTGGTCAAACCATCATGGCATGGGGGGCACTCTGGTCAAACCATCATGGCACTCTGGTCAAACCATCATGGCATGGGGGGCACTCTGGTCAAACCATCACGGCATGGGGGGCACTCTGGTCAAACCATCATGGCATGGGGGGCACTCTGGTCAAACCATCATGGCACTCTGGTCAAACCATCACGGCATGGGGGGCACTCTGGTCAAACCATCATGGCATGGGGGGCACTCTGGTCAAACCATCACGGCATGGGGGGCACTCTGGTCAAACCATCATGGCATGGGGGGCACTCTGGTCAAACCATCATGGCACTCTGGTCAAACCATCATGGCATGGGGGGCACTCTGGTCAAACCATCATGGCACTCTGGTCAAACCATCACGGCATGGGGGGCACTCTGGTCAAACCATCATGGCATGGGGGGCACTCTGGTCAAACCATCACGGCATGGGGGGCACTCTGGTCAAACCATCACGGCATGGGGGGCACTCTGGTCAAACCATCATGGCACTCTGGTCAAACCATCATGGCATGGGGGGCACTCTGGTCAAACCATCATGGCATGGGGGGCACTCTGGTCAAACCATCATGGCATGGGGGGCACTCTGGTCAAACCATCACGGCATGGGGGGCACTCTGGTCAAACCATCATGGCACTCTGGTCAAACCATCATGGCATGGGGGGCACTCTGGTCAAACCATCATGGCACTCTGGTCAAACCATCATGGCATGGGGGGCACTCTGGTCAAACCATCACGGCATGGGGGGCACTCTGGTCAAACCATCATGGCATGGGGGGCACTCTGGTCAAACCATCACGGCATGGGGGGCACTCTGGTCAAACCATCATGGCATGGGGGGCACTCTGGTCAAACCATCACGGCATGGGGGGCACTCTGGTCAAACCATCATGGCATGGGGGGCACTCTGGTCAAACCATCATGGCACTCTGGTCAAACCATCATGGCATGGGGGGCACTCTGGTCAAACCATCATGGCACTCTGGTCAAACCATCACGGCATGGGGGGCACTCTGGTCAAACCATCATGGCATGGGGGGCACTCTGGTCAAACCATCACGGCATGGGGGCACTCTGGTCAAACCATCACGGCATGGGGGACACTCTGGTCAAACCATCATGGCACTCTGGTCAAACCATCATGGCATGGGGGGCACTCTGGTCAAACCATCATGGCATGGGGGGCACTCTGGTCAAACCATCACGGCATGGGGGGCACTCTGGTCAAACCATCATGGCACTCTGGTCAAACCATCATGGCATGGGGGGCACTCTGGTCAAACCATCATGGCACTCTGGTCAAACCATCACGGCATGGGGGGCACTCTGGTCAAACCATCACGGCATGGGGGGCACTCTGGTCAAACCATCATGGCACTCTGGTCAAACCATCATGGCATGGGGGGCACTCTGGTCAAACCATCATGGCATGGGGGGCACTCTGGTCAAACCATCACGGCATGGGGGGCACTCTGGTCAAACCATCATGGCACTCTGGTCAAACCATCATGGCATGGGGGGCACTCTGGTCAAACCATCATGGCATGGGGGGCACTCTGGTCAAACCATCATGGCATGGGGGGCACTCTGGTCAAACCATCATGGCACTCTGGTCAAACCATCATGGCATGGGGGGCACTCTGGTCAAACCATCACGGCATGGGGGGCACTCTGGTCAAACCATCATGGCATGGGGGGCACTCTGGTCAAACCATCATGGCACTCTGGTCAAACCATCATGGCATGGGGGGCACTCTGGTCAAACCATCATGGCACTCTGGTCAAACCATCACGGCATGGGGGGCACTCTGGTCAAACCATCATGGCATGGGGGGCACTCTGGTCAAACCATCATGGCACTCTGGTCAAACCATCATGGCATGGGGGGCACTCTGGTCAAACCATCATGGCATGGGGGGCACTCTGGTCAAACCATCATGGCACTCTGGTCAAACCATCATGGCATGGGGGGCACTCTGGTCAAACCATCACGGCATGGGGGGCACTCTGGTCAAACCATCATGGCATGGGGGGAACTCTGGTCAAACCATCATGGCACTCTGGTCAAACCATCATGGCATGGGGGGCACTCTGGTCAAACCATCATGGCATGGGGGGCACTCTGGTCAAACCATCATGGCATGGGGGGCACTCTGGTCAAACCATCATGGCACTCTGGTCAAACCATCATGGCATGGGGGGCACTCTGGTCAAACCATCATGGCACTCTGGTCAAACCATCACGGCATGGGGGGAACTCTGGTCAAACCATCATGGCATGGGGGGCACTCTGGTCAAACCATCATGGCATGGGGGGCACTCTGGTCAAACCATCATGGCACTCTGGTCAAACCATCATGGCATGGGGGGCACTCTGGTCAAACCATCATGGCACTCTGGTCAAACCATCACGGCATGGGGGGCACTCTGGTCAAACCATCATGGCATGGGGGGCACTCTGGTCAAACCATCATGGCACTCTGGTCAAACCATCATGGCATGGGGGGTACTCTGGTCAAACCATCACGGCATGGGGGGCACTCTGGTCAAACCATCATGGCATGGGGGGCACTCTGGTCAAACCATCATGGCACTCTGGTCAAACCATCATGGCATGGGGGGCACTCTGGTCAAACCATCATGGCATGGGGGGCACTCTGGTCAAACCATCACGGCATGGGGGGCACTCTGGTCAAACCATCATGGCACTCTGGTCAAACCATCATGGCATGGGGGGCACTCTGGTCAAACCATCATGGCATGGGGGGCACTCTGGTCAAACCATCATGGCATGGGGGGCACTCTGGTCAAACCATCACGGCATGGGGGGCACTCTGGTCAAACCATCATGGCACTCTGGTCAAACCATCATGGCATGGGGGGCACTCTGGTCAAACCATCATGGCATGGGGGGCACTCTGGTCAAACCATCACGGCATGGGGGGCACTCTGGTCAAACCATCATGGCATGGGGGGCACTCTGGTCAAACCATCATGGCACTCTGGTCAAACCATCATGGCATGGGGGGCACTCTGGTCAAACCATCATGGCACTCTGGTCAAACCATCATGGCATGGGGGGCACTCTGGTCAAACCATCATGGCATGGGGGGCACTCTGGTCAAACCATCACGGCATGGGGGGCACTCTGGTCAAACCATCATGGCATGGGGGGCACTCTGGTCAAACCATCATGGCACTCTGGTCAAACCATCATGGCATGGGGGGCACTCTGGTCAAACCATCATGGCACTCTGGTCAAACCATCACGGCATGGGGGGCACTCTGGTCAAACCATCATGGCATGGGGGGCACTCTGGTCAAACCATCATGGCACTCTGGTCAAACCATCATGGCATGGGGGGTACTCTGGTCAAACCATCACGGCATGGGGGGCACTCTGGTCAAACCATCATGGCATGGGGGGCACTCTGGTCAAACCATCATGGCACTCTGGTCAAACCATCATGGCATGGGGGGCACTCTGGTCAAACCATCATGGCATGGGGGGCACTCTGGTCAAACCATCACGGCATGGGGGGCACTCTGGTCAAACCATCATGGCATGGGGGGCACTCTGGTCAAACCATCATGGCACTCTGGTCAAACCATCATGGCATGGGGGGCACTCTGGTCAAACCATCATGGCATGGGGGGCACTCTGGTCAAACCATCATGGCACTCTGGTCAAACCATCATGGCATGGGGGGCACTCTGGTCAAACCATCATGGCATGGGGGGCACTCTGGTCAAACCATCATGGCATGGGGGGCACTCTGGTCAAACCATCATGGCATGGGGGGCACTCTGGTCAAACCATCATGGCACTCTGGCTTTATGGTCATGAAAGGAAGAGCCTACTTGATTTGATGTGCACTTTATGAACTTACATATTTTGTTGAAGTATTATTCAATAAATATATTTATAAAGGATTTTTGAATTGTTGCTATTTTTAGAATATTTAAAAAAAATCCCACGTACCCCTTGGCATACCTTCAAGTACCCCCAGGGGTACGCGTACCCCCATTTGAGAACCACTGCTATAGACAGCCGTCGTACATTTGTTGTTTTGCAGGAAAAAGTTACATTCCCGCTCTAAAACAATGCTGCTACTTAGTTAGCTAGTTAGCCTGAAATGCATCATCATCATCATCATCATCATGGTTCTTTATGAAGTTAAATGTGCACTCTTTTTTTTACCATTTGCTATCTTTGGGGTTACTTCCTTCTGGAGCATCAGCTGTGTTTCTCACTTTACACATGGAGGAGAACAGGAGCTGAGCTGGGTATGTTTTTGTTTTTGTCATAAAAAAATACAATAATGCATGCTTACGGACTGTATCCCTTGCAGACTGTATTGATATATATTGATATATAATGTAGGAAGCAGAATATTAATAACAGAAAGAAACAACCCTTTTGTGTGAATGAGTGTAAATGGGGGAGGGAGGTTTTTTGGGTTGGTGCACTAATTGTAAGTGTATCTTGTGTTTATGTTGATTTAATAAAAAAAATAAAAAATGTATTTATTTTTTTATTACTTGTGTGGCCCGGTACCAATCGATCCACGGACCAGTACTGGGCCGCGGCCCCGTGGTTGGGGACCACTGCTCTCGACCACACAATCAGACAACACTCTTCAGTATCGTGGCCACTGATTGGCTCAGCCTCAGCTAGCATTTCCAACATTTGCACGATAGCTTTTTTTAGCCAATTTTACAGCCAAGCACCTCAGTCATATAACTTGGTATTTGACACATACTAACGTTAAAATGCTAGCATGCTAACTCTTTTAGCCAATTTTACAGCCAAGCACCTCAAGAGTCATATAACTTGGTATTTGACACAAGCTAACGTTAAAATGCTAGCATGCAAACTCTTTTAGCCAATTTTACAGCCATATAACTTGGTATTTGACACATGCTAACGTTAAAATGCTAGCATGTTAACATTAACACGTTAACTCTTTTAGCCAATTTTACAGCCAAGCACCTCAAGAGTCATATGACTTGGTACTTGACACATGCCAACTTTAAAATGCTAGCATGCTAACTCTTTTAGCCAATTTTACAGCATTATCTGTTAGCATGCTAACATTAGCATTTCCGTATTCACACACGCAATCTCGTGCAAACTCCACACTTCCACAGGAAGTGTGGAGTTGTTGTAAAGCAGACACAGGAAGTGTGTAGTTGTTGTAAAGCAGACACAGGAAGTGTGTAGTTGTTGTAAAGCAGACACAGGAAGTGTGTAGTTGTTGTAAAGCAGACACAGGAAGTGTGTAGTTGTTGTAAGGCAGACACAGGAAGTGTGGAGTTGTTGTAAAGCAGACACAGGAAGTGTGGAGTTGTTGTAAGGCAGACACAGGAAGTGTGTAGTTGTTGTAAAGCAGACACAGGAAGTGTGTAGTTGTTGTAAAGCAGACACAGGAAGTGTGTAGTTGTTGTAAAGCAGACACAGGAAGTGTGTAGTTGTTGTAAAGCAGACACAGGAAGTGTGTAGTTGTTGTAAAGCAGACACAGGAAGTGTGTAGTTGTTGTAAAGCAGACACAGGAAGTGTGTAGTTGTTGTAAAGCAGACACAGGAAGTGTGTAGTTGTTGTAAAGCAGACACAGGAAGTGTGTAGTTGTTGTAAAGCAGACACAGGAAGTGTGTAGTTGTTGTAAAGCAGACACAGGAAGTGTGTAGTTGTTGTAAAGCAGACACAGGAAGTGTGGAGTTGTTGTAAGGCAGACACAGGAAGTGTGTAGTTGTTGTAAAGCAGACACAGGAAGTGTGTAGTTGTTGTAAAGCAGACACAGGAAGTGTGTAGTTGTTGTAAAGCAGACACAGGAAGTGTGTAGTTGTTGTAAAGCAGACACAGGAAGTGTGTAGTTGTTGTAAAGCAGACACAGGAAGTGTGTAGTTGTTGTAAAGCAGACACAGGAAGTGTGTAGTTGTTGTAAAGCAGACACAGGAAGTGTGTAGTTGTTGTAAAGCAGACACAGGAAGTGTGGAGTTGTTGTAAGGCAGACACAGGAAGTGTGTAGTTGTTGTAAGGCAGACACAGGAAGTGTGTAGTTGTTGTAAAGCAGACACAGGAAGTGTGTAGTTGTTGTAAAGCAGACACAGGAAGTGTGTAGTTGTTGTAAAGCAGACACAGGAAGTGTGTAGTTGTTGCAAAGCAGACACAGGAAGTGTGTAGTTGTTGCAAAGCAGACACAGGAAGTGTGTAGTTGTTGTAAAGCAGACACAGGAAGTGTGTAGTTGTTGTAAAGCAGACACAGGAAGTGTGTAGTTGTTGTAAGGCAGACACAGGAAGTGTGGAGTTGTTGTAAAGCAGACACAGGAAGTGTGTAGTTGTTGTAAAGCAGACACAGGAAGTGTGTAGTTGTTGTAAAGCAGACACAGGAAGTGTGTAGTTGTTGTAAAGCAGACACAGGAAGTGTGTAGTTGTTGTAAGGCAGACACAGGAAGTGTGTAGTTGTTGTAAAGCAGACACAGGAAGTGTGGAGTTGTTGTAAGGCAGACACAGGAAGTGTGTAGTTGTTGTAAAGCAGACACAGGAAGTGTGTAGTTGTTGTAAAGCAGACACAGGAAGTGTGTAGTTGTTGTAAAGCAGACACAGGAAGTGTGTAGTTGTTGTAAAGCAGACACAGGAAGTGTGTAGTTGTTGTAAAGCAGACACAGAAAGTGTGTAGTTGTTGTAAAGCAGACACAGGAAGTGTGTAGTTGTTGTAAAGCAGACACAGGAAGTGTGTAGTTGTTGTAAAGCAGACACAGGAAGTGTGTAGTTGTTGTAAAGCAGACACAGGAAGTGTGTAGTTGTTGTAAAGCAGACACAGGAAGTGTGTAGTTGTTGTAAAGCAGACACAGGAAGTGTGTAGTTGTTGTAAAGCAGACACAGGAAGTGTGTAGTTGTTGTAAAGCAGACACAGGAAGTGTGTAGTTGTTGTAAAGCAGACACAGGAAGTGTGGAGTTGTTGTAAGGCAGACACAGGAAGTGTGTAGTTGTTGTAAAGCAGACACAGGAAGTGTGTAGTTGTTGTAAAGCAGACACAGGAAGTGTGTAGTTGTTGTAAAGCAGACACAGGAAGTGTGTAGTTGTTGTAAAGCAGACACAGGAAGTGTGTAGTTGTTGTAAAGCAGACACAGGAAGTGTGTAGTTGTTGTAAAGCAGACACAGGAAGTGTGTAGTTGTTGTAAAGCAGACACAGGAAGTGTGTAGTTGTTGTAAAGCAGACACAGGAAGTGTGGAGTTGTTGTAAGGCAGACACAGGAAGTGTGTAGTTGTTGTAAGGCAGACACAGGAAGTGTGTAGTTGTTGTAAAGCAGACACAGGAAGTGTGTAGTTGTTGTAAAGCAGACACAGGAAGTGTGTAGTTGTTGTAAAGCAGACACAGGAAGTGTGTAGTTGTTGCAAAGCAGACACAGGAAGTGTGTAGTTGTTGCAAAGCAGACACAGGAAGTGTGTAGTTGTTGTAAAGCAGACACAGGAAGTGTGTAGTTGTTGCAAAGCAGACACAGGAAGTGTGTAGTTGTTGTAAGGCAGACACAGGAAGTGTGGAGTTGTTGTAAAGCAGACACAGGAAGTGTGTAGTTGTTGTAAAGCAGACACAGGAAGTGTGTAGTTGTTGTAAAGCAGACACAGGAAGTGTGTAGTTGTTGTAAAGCAGACACAGGAAGTGTGTAGTTGTTGTAAGGCAGACACAGGAAGTGTGTAGTTGTTGTAAAGCAGACACAGGAAGTGTGGAGTTGTTGTAAGGCAGACACAGGAAGTGTGTAGTTGTTGTAAAGCAGACACAGGAAGTGTGTAGTTGTTGTAAAGCAGACACAGGAAGTGTGTAGTTGTTGTAAAGCAGACACAGGAAGTGTGTAGTTGTTGTAAAGCAGACACAGGAAGTGTGTAGTTGTTGTAAAGCAGACACAGAAAGTGTGTAGTTGTTGTAAAGCAGACACAGGAAGTGTGTAGTTGTTGTAAAGCAGACACAGGAAGTGTGTAGTTGTTGTAAAGCAGACACAGGAAGTGTGTAGTTGTTGTAAAGCAGACACAGGAAGTGTGTAGTTGTTGTAAAGCAGACACAGGAAGTGTGGAGTTGTTGTAAGGCAGACACAGGAAGTGTGTAGTTGTTGTAAAGCAGACACAGGAAGTGTGTAGTTGTTGTAAAGCAGACACAGGAAGTGTGTAGTTGTTGTAAAGCAGACACAGGAAGTGTGTAGTTGTTGTAAAGCAGACACAGGAAGTGTGTAGTTGTTGTAAAGCAGACACAGGAAGTGTGTAGTTGTTGTAAAGCAGACACAGGAAGTGTGTAGTTGTTGTAAAGCAGACACAGGAAGTGTGTAGTTGTTGTAAAGCAGACACAGGAAGCAAGCATGGCCACAAAGGTGATTGTGCGACTCTTTATTGTGTCACGGTGCAGAAGTGCGACACTCACAGTTGTGTTTACAAGCATCGAGCTCGTCTGCCGGGAATCTCATCAAATGTTTTTAACGTCCCGGCACACGAGCAGGAAGTTGACCTTTGCCGTCCTCTTCTGACTTTTGTGTTCTTGTCAGTCCTCCAGACTCTGCAGTCCGGCTCAGATTTTCTGTCAGGACACAAAGTTTGTAAGCAAGAGAGTCGGTTTGTGTGCACCACAACAATACTTCTTGACCTGCGCGGCTATTTACGTCCCATTCACCCTCCTTAAATTCTAAAATCCATTCCAAATAAATGATTTTAAATAGATTTTTGAAAACTGTGCCTCCAATATGAATATTTTTCGCAGTATTTTTTAACATATAACATTTTTATGTATGTATTATTTACAGTATTTTTCTGCTAATTAAAAATATATATTTTTGAAGTATTTTTAACATATAACAAAGTATTTTTTAAATACTTTTGAGTAAATGTTATTTTAAAAAATCCAAGTAATTTAAATGATTTTGTTCCAATATATTTAAAATGTTTCAAATACATTTTCAATATTTTTCAAGTATAGGTATTATTTACAGTATTTTTATGCTTATTAAAGATATATATTTTTGAAGTATTTTTAACATATAACAAAAGTATTTTTTAAATACTTTTGAGTAAATGTTATTTAAAAAAATCCAATTTAAAATGATTTTGTTCAAATATATTTAAAATGTTTCAAATACATTTTCAATATTTTTCAAGTGTAGGTATTGTTTACAGTATTTTTCTGCTGATTAAAAATAGATATTTTTGAAGTATTTTTTTTAACATATAACAAAGTATTTTTTAAATACTTTTGAGTAAATGTTATTTTAAAAAATCCAATTTAAAATGATTTTGTTCAAATATATTTAAAATGTTTCAAATACATTTGAAATATTTTTCAAGTATAGGTATTATTTACAGTATTTTTCTGCTAATTAAAAATAGATATTTTTGAAGTATTTTTTTTAACATATAACAAAGTATTTTTTTAAATCTTTTGAGTAAATTAAATTTTTCTTAAAAAGTAATTAAAAATAATTATGTTCACATTATTTAAAATGTTTCAAGTACATTTGAAATATTTTCAGTATAGTTATTTCCATTATTTTTCTACTTATTAAGAATATGTTTGCAGTATTTTTATCATAAAGTATTTTAAATACTTTTGAGTACTTTTTTTTAAAAATCCAAGTAATTAAAAATAATTACGTTTAAACATATTTCAAATGTTTCAAGTACATTTTAATTGTTTTTCAAGTATAGTTATTATTCACAGTATTTTCTACTCATTAAATATATGTTAGCAGTATTTTTTAACATACAACAAAGTATTTTAAATACTTTTGCATAAATTGTATTTTTTTCAATCCAAGTAATTAAAAATAATGATGTTCAAATATATTTCAAATGTTTCAAGTACATTTTAATTGTTTTTGAAGTATAGTTATTATTCACAGTATTTTTTATTATTTAAAAATAATTATGTTCAAATAAATATCAAATGGTTTAAGTATATTTTAAATATTTTCAAGTATATTTCTTATTCACAGTATTTTTCTACTCATTAAACATGTACTTGCTGTGATTTATATTTATTATTACAGTGTTTTTAAATACTTTTGAGTAAATTATATTTTAAAAAATTAGAGTTATTAAAAATGAGTACGTTTACATTATTTAAAATGTTTCAAGTACATTTTAAATATTTTTCAAGTATATTTATTATCCAGAGTATTTTTCTACTTATTAAGAACATTTTTGCAGTATTTTATAACAAAGTATTTGAAATACTTTTGAGTAAATTTTAGTAAAAAAAAATAAAAAATCCAAGTAATTAAAAATAATTATGTTCAAATATATTTTAAATCTTTCAAGTATGTTTAAAATATTTGTCAAGTATAGGTATTGTTCACAGTATTTTTCTAGTTATTAAAAATATATTTTTTACAGTATTTTTTAACATATAAAAGTATTTTTTTAAGTAATTAAAAATAATTATGTTCGAATATATTTCAAATGTTTCAAGAATATTTAAAATATTTTTCAAGTATAGTTATTATTCACAGTATTTTTGTACTCATTAATTTTTTATTTTTTTTTACAATATTTATTTTATTTATTTATATATAATTTAATAATAATAAATAATTAATTAGTTATATAATTAATAATATATAATTTATTTATATAATTTATTCACAATTTTTCTTAGAGTATTTTTTAACATATAAAAGTATTTTTGTAAATACTTTTGAGTAAATTTTTTTTTTTTTTTAAATCCAAGTATTTAAAAACAATTATGTTCAAATACATTTTAAATGTTTCAAGTATATTTTCAATATTTTTCAAGTATAGTTAATATTCACAGTATTTTTCTACTCATGAAAAATGTATATCATTTTGCAGTATTTTTTTAACATATAACTAAGTGTTTTTGAAATACTTTTAATAAATGTTATCTAAAAGAAATCCAAGTAATTAAAAATAATGATGTTGAAATACATAACAGCATCGAGAGTTGGTGGTGTTGATGAAGTGGTGGTGGTGTTGTTGAAGTGGTGGTGGTGTTGATGAAGTGGTGGTGGTGTTGTTCAAGTGGTGGTGGTGGTGTTGATGAAATGGTGGTGGTGTTGTTGAAGTGGTGGTGGTGTTGATGAAGTGGTGGTGGTGTTGTTGAAGTGGTGGTGGTGTTGATGAAGTGGTGGTGGTGTTGTTGAAGTGGTGGTGGTGGTGTTGATGAAATGGTGGTGGTGTTGTTGAAGTGGTGGTGTTGATGAAGTGGTGGTGGTGTTGTTGAAGTGGTGGTGGTGTTGTTGAAGTGGTGGTGGTGTTGTTGAAGTGGTGGTGGTGGTGTTGTTGAAGTGGTGGTGGTGGTGTTGTTGAAGTGGTGTTGTTGTTGTTGAGTCTCACCAGCAGCACGAAGGTCTTCTTCCTCCTCTGGGACAGTTGTGGTGAAAGTCTCATCAGCGGGTGAACCGAGTTGGACTGGAGGTCAACAACAAAACATTCAAGGTCATCAAAATATTCCACGCCTCTCGCCATCTTTAAAAATCTATCTTGAGAAAAGTTAGCATGCTAACATTAGCACGCTATCTTAAGAAAAGTTAGCAAACTGTGGCCCAAAATGATGGCGGCAAGTATCGAAAGCAATGATATTTAAGTTGAAATGAATAAGATTAGCTCAAATGCTAGCATGCTATCTTGAGAAAAGTTAGCATGCTAATGTTAGCATGCTATCTTAAGAAAAGTGATGAAACAGAAGAAAATGATGCAACATGAGAGTGGAGTGCTGCTCACCAAAGGTTCTTCTGGGCCATCGGAGGTCTTTGCTTTGGCATAATGGAAGAGGAACTGGGCGGAGAAGAAGGAACGTGTTTGTCAAACATCATATTTGGAACAATGGAAGAGAAGTAGGAACATGACGTAATGGTTCTATCATGAACAAGAACAAGACGTAATGGTTCTTTCATGAACAAGAACGTGAAGGTGAAAACATTGTTGTGTTCTTCACGTGCCAAGAGAACTTACCCTCTTGAAAAGGTTCTGGACCTGCTGCTGGAAGAACACGGGAGGTTAGGAAGGGACCACACACCACATGGAGAACATGTTCTACTGCTACACAACACATGGAGAACATGTTCTACTGCTACACAACACATTGAGGACATGTTCTACTGGCATGTTCTAAGAATGTATTCTACTGAAATGTTCTGGAGACATGTTCTACTGCTACACAATGCATGGGGAACATGTTCTACTGACATGTTCTAAGGACGCGTTCTACTGCTACACAATGCATGGGGAACATGTTCTACTGACATGTTCTACAGAAAAGTTATAAGAACATGTTCTACTGCTACACAACACATGGAGAACATGTTCTACTGACATGTTTTACTGCTACACAATGGATGGAGAACATGTTCTACTGACATGTTCTACTGCTACACAACACATGGAGAACATGTACTACTGACATGTTCTGAAAGACATGTTTTACTGACATGTTCTACTGCTACACAATGCATGGAGAACATGTTCTACTGACATGTTCTACTGCCACACAATGCATGGGGAACATGTTCAACTGACATGTTCTACAGAAAAGTTATAAGAACATGTTCTACTGCTACACAACACATGGAGAACATGTTCTACTGACATGTTTTACTGCTACACAATGGATGGAGAACATGTTCTACTGACATGTTCTACTGCTACACAACACATGGAGAACATGTACTACTGACATGTTCTGAAAGACATGTTTTACTGACATGTTCTACTGCTACACAATGCATGGAGAACATGTTCTACTGACATGTTCTACTGCTACACAATGCATGGGGAACATGTTCTACTGGCGTGTTCTACAGAAAAGTGCTAAGGACATATTCTAGTGACATGTTCTAGTGACATGTTCTGCTGATATGTTCTACTGACATCTTCTAAGGACATGTTCTACCGACATATTCTAAGGACATATCCTTAGGACATGTTTTACTGACATGTTCTACCGACATATTCTAAGGACATTTTCTACCGACATGTTCTACTGACATATTCTAAGGACATGTCCTTAGGACATGTTCTACTGACATGTAGTACCGACATATTCTACCCACATGTTCTAATGACATCTTCTGAGGACAAGTTTCACTGACATGTTTTACTGAGATGTTCTAAGGACATGTTCTATTGACATGTGCTACTGACATATTCTAAGGAGATGTTCTACCGACATATTCTAAGGACATGTTCTACTGACATGTACTACCGACATATTCTACCCACATGTTCTAATGACATCTTCTAAGGACATGTTTCACTGACATGTTTTAAGGAAATGTTCTACTGACATGTTTTACTGAGATGTTCTAAGGACATGTTCTATTGACATGTGCTACTGACATCTTCTAAGGACATGTTTTACTGAAATGTTTCAAGGAAATGTCCTACTGACAAATTCTAATGACATATTCTAAGGACATGTTTTAAGGAAATGTTCTAAGGACATGTTCTACTGACATGTTCTAAAGACATGTTCTACTGACATGTTCTACTGCTACACAACACATTGAGGACATGTTCTACTGACGTAAGGACATGTCCTACTGACATGTTCTAAAAGACATGTTCTACTGCTACACAACACATGGAGAACATGTACTACTGACATGTTCTACTGCTACACAACACATGGAGAACATGTTCTAAGGACATGTTCTACTGCTGCTGGACCGACCTGCTGCTCTCTCCATGAAGATCCACTCTCTTCTTCACTGGAAACTTCTCGCAGCTGCAAGCACACAACAAGCATTCAAGTGTGTGTGTGTGTGTGTGTGTGTGTGTGTGTGTGTGTGTGTGTGTGTGTAGCAATACCTTTCTGAACACGATGTCATCCTCCCACCTGCTGTAAGGACTGGCATCTGAACACAACATTAAATATTACACAACAGTACACGACATTAAAGATTAGTACACAACATTACACAATAGTACACAACATTAAACATTACACAATAGTACACAACATTAAATATTACACAATAGTACACAACATTAAAGATTAGTACACAACATTACACAATAGTACACAACATTAAACATTACACAATAGTACACAACATTAAATATTACACAATAGTACACGACATTAAAGATTGGTACACAACATTACACAATAGTACACAACATTAAACATTACACAATAGTACACAACATTAAACATTACACAATAGTACTCAACATTAAACATTACACAATAGTACACAACATTAAACATTACACAATAGTACACAACATTAAACATTACACAACAGTACACAACATTAAAGATTATTACACAACATTACACAATAGTACACAACATTAAACATTACACAATAGTACTCAACATTAAACATTACACAATAGTACACAACATTAAACATTACACAATAGTACACAACATTAAACATTACACAATAGTACACAACATTAAACATTACACAATAGTACACAACATTAAACATTACACAATAGTACACGACATTAAACATTAGTACACAACATTACACAATAGTACACAACATTAAACATTACACAATAGTACACAACATTAAACATTACACAATAGTACACAACATTAAATATTACACAATAGTACACGACATTAAACATTACACAATAGTACACAACATTAAACATTACACAATAGTACACAACATTAAACATTACACAATAGTACACAACATTAAACATTACACAATAGTACACAACATTAAACATTACACAACAGTACACAACATTAAACATTACACAACAGTACACAACATTAAAGGCCTTTATTTAAACGGGGATAGCAGATCCATTCTATGTGTCATACTTGATCATTTCGCGATATTGCCATATGTTTGCTGAAAGGATTTAGTAGAGAACATCGACGATAAAGTTCGCGACTTGTGCTCGCTGATAAAAAAGCCTTGCCTGTACAGGAAGTAGCGTCACGTCACAGGTTGAAAGGCTCCTCACATTTCCCCATTGTTTACACCAGCAGCGAGAGCGATTCGGACCGAGAAAGCGACGATTACCCCATTAATTTGAGCCAGGATGAAAGATTCGTGGATGAGGGACGTGAGAGTGAAGGACTAGAGTGCAGTGCAGGACGTATCTTTTTTGGCTCTGACCGTAACTTAGGTACAAGCTGGCTCATTGGATTCCACACTCTCTCCTTTTTCTATTGTGGATCACGGATTGGTATTTTAAGCCACCTGAGATACTATATCCTCTTGAAAATGAGAGTCCAGAACGCGAAATGGACATTCACAGTGACTTTTATCTCCACGACAATACATCGGCGAAACACTTTAGCTACGGAGCTAACATGATAGCATCGGGCTTAACTGCAGATAGAAACAAAATAAATAAATCCCTGACTGGAAGGATAGACAGCAGATCAACAATACTATTAAACCATGGACATGTAACTACACGGTTAATGCTTTCCAACCTGGCGAAGCTTAACAATGCTGTTGCTAACGACGCCATTGAGGCTAACTTAGCAACGGGACCTCACAGAGCTATGCTAAAAACATGGTTGTGTTGCTGCAGCCAGCCGCTAATACACCGATCCCACCTACAGCTTTCTTCTTTGCCGTCTCCATTGTTCATTAAACAAATTGCAAAAGATTCACCAACACAGATGTCCAGAATACTGTGGAATTTTGAGATGAAAACAGAGCTTTTTTGTATTGAATTCAATGTGTCCGAATACTTCCGTTTCAACGATTGACGTCACGCGCATACGTCATCATACATAGACGTTTTCAAGCGGAAGTTTAGCGGAAAATGTAAAATGTCACTTTATAAGTTAACCCGGCCGTATTGGCATGTGTTGCAATGTTAAGATGTCATCATTGATATATAAACTATCAGACTGCGTGGTCGCTAGTAGTGGCTTTCAGTAGGCCTTTAAACATTACACAACACTTTTGTCTTTAATATGAATAAAGGTGGTAATAGTAGTTGAATATAAATATCAATAACCATTGATTACAATACTGCTGCTATAATATACCATACTTAAATACTGCTGCTATAATATACCATACTTAAATACTGCTGCTATAATATACCATACTTAAATACTGTGCTATAATATACCATACTTAAATACTGTGCTATCATATACCATACTTAAATACTGCTGCTATAATATATCATACTTAAATACTGCTGCTATAATATACCATACTTAAATACTGCTGCTATAATATACCATACTTAAATACTGCTGCTATAATATACCATACTTAAATACTACTGCTATAATATACCATACTTAAATACTGTGCTATAATATACCATACTTAAATACTGCTGCTATAATATACCATACTTAAATACTACTGCTATAATATACCATACTTAAATACTGCTGCTATAATATACCATACTTAAATACTGCTGCTATAATATACCATACTTAAATACTGCTGCTATAATATACCATACTTAAATACTACTGCTATAATATACCATACTTAAATACTGTGCTATAATATACCATACTTAAATACTGCTGCTATAATATACCATACTTAAATACTGCTGCTATAATATACCATACTTAAATACTGCTGCTATAATATACCATACTTAAATACTGCTGCTATAATATACCATACTTAAATACTGCTGCTATAATATACCATACTTAAATACTGCTGCTATAATATACCATACTTAAATACTGCTGCTATAATATACCATACTTAAATACTGCTGCTATAATATACCATACTTAAATACTGCTGCTATAATATACCATACTTAAATACTGCTGCTATAATATACCATACTTAAATACTGCTGCTATAATATACCATACTTAAATACTGCTGCTATAATATACCATACTTAAATACTGCTGCTATAATATACCATACTTAAATACTGTGCTATAATATACCATACTTAAATGTATTTATTTTAATGACTCATTTAGCACTAATCTTTCTGTTAATATATGATCTTATTTGTTAATGTATTATTAATGTGCATATGATTTTATGTATCATTAATATTCCCCTAGCATTGTAAATAGTCTTATTACCAACAATAATACTTATAAAAAGTTAACGGCGGTAAGTATAAGCTGCTTAATTGGGATCTGAGCCGAGGATGTCGTTGTGGCTTGTGCAGCCCTTTGAGACACTCGTGATTTAGGGCCATATAAGTAAACATTGATTGATTGATTGATTAATTAATGCACAAGTGTCCTTTTTGACCCTCGGGCCGTTTTGTAGCCCGAGGGTGAAAATGGGCTGCATTCGATCCTGATGAGCCAATAGTGAGAAAATGTCGAGCAGTAATGGAGAAAGAAAAGGTACGTTATGGAAATATCAGGACACGAGGGTTTTATCTTGTGGGGAGAGGTCTTCACTGCTGTGGGCGGAGCTTCACTGCTGTGGGCGGAGCTTCACTTGCGTGTTTAGATGACAGTTGAGGTGCGTTGATGACATAACTTAGACTTAGACTTAAACTACTTAACCTGTAGTTTGTTACTGGGACTGCTTTAGTCATTTGGCATAAAAGCTGGACAAAAAGGAAAGACTGTACTCATAATGTCGAGACACATACTCAAACATCACACTTTTCCGGCTTCAAAATAAGAGCGCTATGCTTCACATTTGGTCTAACTACATTAACAAAATAAAAATGTATTTTATTACTATCGTGCTTTGTCAAAGATGTTTTGTCATGTAATCTGTGATTTGTCTAATAAATGCTAGTACGCCAGTTGAGCATATGGATGGATTAAAATAAAGAGTATATTATTTTACAACATTGATAGTCCTCAATTACAGAATATTTAACAGGCTAAATATGACATTTTATTAACAAATAGAGAAGGTTAAAACATTGTCATGCAGAGATATGAGTACCATAAACTTGTACATGTACAGAATATTGATTCAGGTAGAAATATCACAGATTACATCAACAAACACCTTTGACAATAAAAGCATGATCGTAACATTCCGCATTTTGTGCTATTAATGCATGAAAGTGCTATCTTAACCAATGTGCACCTCCTCTCTGAATGCAAGTGCTCCTACAGCAGGAATACAAATTCTGTATTCCTACAAAATACAAAATCTGGCAAGACACCAAAACACTGCAGATCTTTTTTTTTATTGTTGTTAAGTGTGTTTAAGTCCTTTTTGTGTTGACCCGTTTAAAAAAACATTTATTTAAATCAAATTAATTGTCCAATCATGGTAATAAAACACTCATTAATGATGAAAAATTATATCTGTCTGCGATTATCACCATTAATGTAATGAAAAATGCGATTAATCGCAATGAAACATTTTAATCCTTTCACGTTAGCCTTTTATTACACTTGTTGTTGATAGACTTATTGAAGTATATTAATAATAATATAAATAATGCAGACTGTTTCTGACAGTCAATTAGTAATATTGCTAGCATGAATAAGAAGTGATGGACATTTTATTACTTATAATAATCAGTGATGTTTTTAGTCAAATGTGCAATATTTGCATTTTGAGGTTATGTGTGCATTAACAACAATAATATTTACAAATAAATATGATAAATAAATGTTTGTCCCAGCAGGATGTAAACACAAATAATATAATAATAATAATTCATGTTTGTGTCAGCAGGATGTAAACACAAATAATATAATAATAATTAATGTTTGTGTCAGCAGGATGTAAACACCAATAATATAATAATAATAAATGTTTGTGTCAGCAGGATGTAAACACAAATAATATAATAATAATAAATGTTTGTGTCAGCAGGATGTAAACACAAATAATATAATAATAATACATTAATGTTTGTGTCAGCAGAATGTAAACACAAATAATATAATAATAATACATTAATGTTTGTGTCAGCGGAATGTAAACACAAATAATATAATAATAATAATTAATGTTTGTGTCAGCAGGATGTAAACACAAATAATATAATAATAATAAATTAATGTTTGTGTCAGCAGGATGTAAACACAAATAATATAATAATAATAAATGTTTGTGTCAGCAGGATGTAAACACAAATAATATAATAATAATAATTAATGTTTGTGTCAGCAGGATGTAAACACAAATAATATAATAATAATAATTAATGTTTGTGTCAGCAGGATGTAAACACAAATAATATAATAATAATTAATGTTTGTGTCAGCAGGATGTAAACACAAATAATATTATAATAATAATTAATGTTTGTGTCAGCAGGATGTAAACACAAATAATATAATAATAATTAATGTTTGTGTCAGCAGGATGTAAACACAAATAATATTATAATAATAAATGTTCGTGTCAGCAGGATGTAAACACAAATACTATAATAATAATTAATGTTTGTGTCAGCAGAATGTAAACACCAATAATATAATAACAATAAATAAATGTTTGTGTCAGCAGGATGTAAACACAAATAATGTAATAATAATAATTAATGTTTGTGTCAGCAGAATGTAAACACAAATAATATTATAATAATAAATTCATGTTTGTGTCAGCAGGATGTAAACACAAATCTACTTTCAATGAAATAAAAATATGGAGGTGATAAAAAGTTGTCAAACTCACGCGTGAAGCTGAAGCAGCACAACAAACACACAAGAGTCAAGTGTTGCATTGTGGGAAGGTTCATCATCTTCTTTCACGCCACACAAAAACAAAAAAGTTCTTCTGCTCCTTGGTGGGCTTCGCTTTTTCTTCTGCTCCTTGGTGGGCTTCGCTTTTTCTTCTGCTCCTTGGTGCGCTTCGCTTTTTCTTCTGCTCCTTGGTGCGCTTCGCTTTGGTGCACTTCACTCGCTGCCGTGAGGTGCAGACTTTTGAGGGCTGACATCCTGCACGCCACCGCCATCCCACATCAATTAATGGCCTGCGTGCATGAGCAGACCTAGACACACACACACACACACACACACACACACACACACACACACACACACACACACACACACACACACACACACACACACACACTTCCCACCATGATGACACGCACGCCCCTTCTGGGAAATGATGGCGATGAATGGTGGCAAAGGGTGACTGTAAAGTTATTCTTATTTAACACGTGTGTTGTCGCGCAAGTGTAAAAAGAAGTTCATGGCTGTGAAAATACAGGTCAAAAGTATCTCAAAAAAGTCAAGTAGCGTAAACTGACTGAGACGTATAATGGAGTATAATGGTAAATATTGTCTATTTATATATTTATAAATAGACACATTATAATGGTGTGTATTTACATATTTATATATCATGGTAAATAGTGTGTATTTATATATTTATATATCATGGTAAATAGTGTGTATTTATATATCATGGTAAATAGTGTGTATTTATATATCATGGTAAATAGTGTGTATTTATATATTTATATATCATGGTAAATAGTGTGTATTTATATATTTATATATCATGGTAAATAGTGTGTATTTATATATCATGGTAAATAGTGTGTATTTATATATTTATATATCATGGTAAATAGTGTGTATTTATATATTTATATATCATGGTAAATAGTGTGTATTTATATATTTATATATCATGGTAAATAGTGTGTATTTATATATTTATATATCATGGTAAATAGTGTCTATTTATATATTTATAAATAGACACATTATAATGGTGTGTATTTACATATTTATATATCATGGTAAATAGTGTGTATTTATATATTTATATATCATGGTAAATAGTGTGTATTTATATATCATGGTAAATAGTGTGTATTTATATATCATGGTAAATAGTGTGTATTTATATATTTATATATCATGGTAAATAGTGTGTATTTATATATTTATATATCATGGTAAATAGTGTGTATTTATATATCATGGTAAATAGTGTGTATTTATATATCATGGTAAATAGTGTGTATTTATATATCATGGTAAATAGTGTGTATTTATATATTTATATATCATGGTAAATAGTGTGTATTTATATATTTATATATCATGGTAAATAGTGTGTATTTATATATTTATATATCATGGTAAATAGCGTGTATTTATATATCATGGTAAATAGTGTGTATTTATATACAATGATAAATAGTGTGTATTTATATATAATGGTAAATTGTGTGAGTTTATATATAATGGTAAATAGTGTGTATTTATATATTTATATATCATGGTAAATAGCGTGTATTTATATATTTATATATCATGGTAAATAGCATGTATTTATATATTTATATACCATGGTAAATAGTGTGTATTTATATACAATGATAAATAGTGTGTATTTATATATAATCGTAAATTGTGTGAGTTTATATATAATGGTAAATAGTGTGTATTTATATATAATGGTAAATAGTGTGTATTTATATATTTATATATCATGGTAAATAGTGTGTGTTTATATATTTATATATCATGGTAAATAGTGTGTATTTATATATTTATATATCATGGTAAATAGTGTGTATTTATGTATTTATATATCATGGTAAATAGTGTGTATTTATATATCATGGTAAATAGTGTGTATTTATATATTTATATATCATGGTAAATAGTGTGTATTTATATACAATGATAAATAGTGTGTATTTATATATAATGGTAAATTGTGTGAGTTTATATATAATGGTAAATAGTGTGTATTTATATATAATGGTAAATAGTGTGTATTTATATATTATGGTATATAGTGTGAATAATATACTTTTGTGTGTAATGGTAAATGGTGAATATTTATTATAAGTATACATAAAGGTAAATGGTGAGTATTTTTAACAAGCATATAAAATGGTAAATGGTGAGTATATATGGTGAGTATGTATGTATAATGTAGTGCAAGGTGTAGAGTAACAGCATTAAAAGGAAAGTGGGGATGATGTTCACCATCTTGCTTTAGTTTAGCAGGCCTTGTGTCTTCATTAGCATCTCGTTAGCAGCCACACCTCGTTAGGCCAGTGTCAGCTGCACATCAAGATGGACGCCCACCTTAGAACATTTAAAGTTGTGCACATCAAGATGGACGCCCACCTTAGAACATTTAAAGTTGTGCACATCAAGATGGACGCCCACCTTAGAAGATGTAATGATGTTAGTGGAGACAAAGATGGACGCCCACCTTAGAAGATGTAATGATGTTAGTGGAGACAAAGATGGACGCCCACCTTAGAAGATGTTAGTGGAGACAAAGATGGACGCCCACCTTAGAAGATGTTAGTGGAGACAAAGATGGACGCCCACCTTAGAAGATGTTAGTGGAGACAAAGATGGACGCCCACCTTAGAAGATGTTAGTGGAGACAAAGATGGACGCCCACCTTAGAAGATGTTAGTGGAGACAAAGATGGACGCCCACCTTAGAAGATGCTAGTGGAGACAAAGATGGACGCCCACCTTAGAAGATGTTAGTGGAGACAAGAGAAGTGAGTCCACATTCACAGCAGCATGAGACCTTTAAAGATGTCTGACCACATCTCACTTCTTTCACTCATCTCACATCAAGACTGCTGAACCACCTGTCATCACCTGTCATCACCTGTACTCACCTGTCATCACCTGTACTCACCTGTACTCACCTGTCCTCACCTGTCGTCACTTGTCGTCACCTGTCCCCACCTGTCCTCACCTGTCCTCACCTGTCCTCACCTGTCCTCACCTGTCCTCACCTGTCCTCCCCTGTCCTCACCTGTCATCACTTGTACTCACCTGTCATCACCGGTCCTCACCTGTCCTCACATGTCCTCACCTGTCCTCCCCTGTCCTCACTTGTCCTCACTTGTCCTCACCTGTCATCACTTGTACTCACCTGTCATCACCTGTACTCACCTGTCCTCACCTGTCCTCACTTGTCCTCACCTGTCATCACTTGTCCTCACCTGTCATCACTTGTCCTCACCTGTCATCACCTGTCCTCACCTGTCATCACTTGTCCTCACCTGTCATCACCTGTCATCACCTGTCATCACCTGTACTCACCTGTCCTCACCTGTCCTCACTTTTCCTCACCTGTCCTCACCTGTCCTCACCTGTCATCACCTGTCATCACTTGTCATCACTTGTCATCACCTGTCATCACCTGTACTCACCTGTCCTCACCTGTCCTCACCTGTCCTCACCTGTCCTCACTTGTCCTCACATGTTCTCACCTGTCATCACTTGTCATCACCTGTCCTCACCTGTCATCACCTGTCCTCACCTGTCATCACTTGTCCGCACCTGTCATCACCTGTCATCGCCTGTCCTCATCTGTCCTCACCTGTCATCACCTGTCATCACTTGTCCGCACCTGTCATCACCTGTCATCGCCTGTCCTCATCTGTCCTCACCTGTCATCACCTGTCCTCACCTGTCATCACCTGTCCTCACCTGTCATCACTTGTCCGCCCCTGTCATCGCCTGTCCTCATCTGTCCTCACCTGTCATCACCTGTCATCACCTGTCCTCACCTGTCCTCACCTGTCATCACCTGTCCTCACCTGTCCTCACTTGTCCCCACCTGTCATCACTTGTCATCACCTGTCCTCACCTGTCCTCACCTGTCCTCACCTGTCCTCACATGTCATCACCTGTCATCACTTGTCCTCACCTGTCCACCTGTCCTCACATGTCCTCACCTGTCCTCACTTTTCCTCACCTGTTTTCACCTGTCCTCACTTGTCCTCACCTGTCATCACATGTCCTCACCTGTCCTCACCTGTCATCACATGTCCTCACCTGTCATCACTTGTCCTCACCTGTCCTCACCTGTCATCACCTGTCATCACATGTCCTCACCTGTCCTCACCTGTCATCACATGTCCTCACCTGTCATCACATGTCCTCACCTGTCATCACCTGTCCTCACATGTCCTCACCTGTCCTCACCTGTCATCACATGTCCTCACCTGTCATCACATGTCCTCACCTGTCCTCACCTGTCATCACATGTCCTCACCTGTCATCACTTGTCCTCACCTGTCCTCACCTGTCCTCACCTGTCATCACCTGTCATCACCTGTCCTCCCCCGTCCTGTCAACCAACACTCCTCACCTGTCCTCACCCAAAGTAGTACAAAGTTTTACAAAATGGGAAAACAGTACTACAAAGTATTTGACAATAGCACATAGTAGTACAACGTGTTAGTGAGTAGTACAAAGTACTACAAAGTATTTCACAGTAGCACATAGTAGTACAATGTGTTAGTGAGTAGTACAAAGTACTACAAAGTATTTCACAGTAGCACATAGTAGTACAATGTGTTAGTGAGTAGTACAAAGTACTAGAAAGTATTTCACAGTAGCACAGAGTAGTACAATGTGTTAGTGAGTAGTACAAAGTACTAGAAAGTATTTCACAGTAGCACATAGTAGTACAATGTGTTAGTGAGTAGTACAAAGTACTAGAAAGTATTTCACAGTAGCACATAGTAGTACAATGTGTTAGTGAGTAGTACAAAGTACTAGAAAGTATTTCACAGTAGCACATAGTAGTACAATGTGTTAGTGAGTAGTACAAAGTACTAGAAAGTATTTCACAGTAGCACATAGTAGTACAACGTGTTAGTGAGTAGTACAAAGTACTAGAAAGTATTTCACAGTAGCACAGAGTAGTACAATGTGTTAGTGAGTAGTACAAATTACTAGAAAGTATTTCACAGTAGCACAGAGTAGTACAATGTGTTAGTGAGTAGTACAAAGTACTAGAAAGTATTTCACAGTAGCACATAGTAGTACAACGTGTTAGTGAGTAGTACAAAGTACTACAAAGTATTTCACAGTAGCACAGAGTAGTACAATGTGTTAGTGAGTAGTACAAAGTACTAGAAAGTATTTCACAGTAGCACAGAGTAGTACAATGTGTTAGTGAGTAGTACAAAGTACTAGAAAGTATTTCACAGTAGCACATAGTAGTACAATGTGTTAGTGAGTAGTACAAAGTACTAGAAAGTACTTCACAGTAGCACAGAGTAGTACCACATAGTATTATTGAGTGAACATGATGATTGTGACTGCAGTTGCCGTGGCAATGCTGACCTGTGTGTGAGTGTGTGTGTGTGTGTGTGTGTGTGTGTGTGTGTGTGTGTGTGTGTGTGTGTGTGTCTGTGTGTGTGTGTGTGTGTGTGTGTGTGTGTGTGTGTGTGTGTGTGTGAGAGAGAGGTTAACGAGCGAGCACCTGAGTAGGACTTATTAAGACATAAGTCAGCTGACATCTTGTGGTCCTCACAGGGACACTCAAACAAAATGGCTTCTTTTTACTGCTGTGATGTGTGCTCACATCTACTGTGTTTGTACTACTGAGAGTAGTCAGTGTACAGCTTGTACTGCTGTGATGTGTGCTCACATCTACTGTGTTTGTACTACTGAGAGTAGTCAGTGTACAGCTTGTACTGCTGTGATGTGTGCTCACATCTTCTGTGTTTGTACTACTGAGAGTAGTCAGTGTACAGCTTGTACTGCTGTGATGTGTGCTCACATCTACTGTGTTTGTACTACTGAGAGTAGTCAGTGTACAGCTTGTACTGCTGTGATGTGTGCTCACATCTTCTGTGTTTGTACTACTGAGAGTAGTCAGTGTACAGCTTGTACTGCTGTGATGTGTGCTCACATCTTCTGTGTTTGTACTACTGAGAGTAGTCAGTGTGCAGCTTGTACTGCTGTGATGTGTGCTCACATCTTCTGTGTTTGTACTACTGAGAGTAGTCAGTGTACAGCTTGTACTGCTGTGATGTGTGCTCACATCTTCTGTGTTTGTACTACTGAGAGTAGTCAGTGTGCAGCTTGTACTGCTGTGATGTGTGCTCACATCTACTGTTTGTACTACTGAGAGTAGTCAGTGTACAGCTTGTACTGCTGGGATGTGTGCTCACATCTACTGTGTTTGTACTACTGAGAGTAGTCAGTGTGCAGCTTGTACTGCTGTGATGTGTGCTCACATCTTCTGTGTTTGTACTACTGAGAGTAGTCAGTGTGCAGCTTGTACTGCTGTGATGTGTGCTCACATCTACTGTGTTTGTACTACTGAGAGTAGTCAGTGTACAGCTTGTACTGCTGTGATGTGTGCTCACATCTACTGTGTTTGTACTACTGAGAGTAGTCAGTGTACAGCTTGTACTGCTGTGATGTGTGCTCACATCTACTGTGTTTGTACTACTGAGAGTAGTCAGTGTACAGCTTGTACTGCTGTGATGTGTGCTCACATCTACTGTGTTTGTACTACTGAGAGTAGTCAGTGTACAGCTTGTACTGCTGTGATGTGTGCTCACATCTTCTGTGTTTGTACTACTGAGAGTAGTCAGTGTGCAGCTTGTACTGCTGTGATGTGTGCTCACATCTACTGTTTGTACTACTGAGAGTAGTCAGTGTACAGCTTGTACTGCTGGGATGTGTGCTCACATCTACTGTGTTTGTACTACTGAGAGTAGTCAGTGTGCAGCTTGTACTGCTGTGATGTGTGCTCACATCTTCTGTGTTTGTACTACTGAGAGTAGTCAGTGTGCAGCTTGTACTGCTGTGATGTGTGCTCACATCTACTGTGTTTGTACTACTGAGAGTAGTCAGTGTGCAGCTTGTACTGCTGTGATGTGTGCTCACATCTTCTGTGTTTGTACTACTGAGAGTAGTCAGTGTACAGCTTGTACTGCTGTGATGTGTGCTCACATCTTCTGTGTTTGTACTACTGAGAGTAGTCAGTGTACAGCTTGTACTGCTGTGATGTGTGCTCACATCTACTGTGTTTGTACTACTGAGAGTAGTCAGTGTACAGCTTGTACTGCTGTGATGTGTGCTCACATCTACTGTGTTTGTACTACTGAGAGTAGTCAGTGTGCAGCTTGTACTGCTGTGATGTGTGCTCACATCTACTGTGTTTGTACTACTGAGAGTAGTCAGTGTACAGCTTGTACTGCTGTGATGTGTGCTCACATCTTCTGTGTTTGTACTACTGAGAGTAGTCAGTGTACAGCTTGTACTGCTGTGATGTGTGCTCACATCTTCTGTGTTTGTACTACTGAGAGTAGTCAGTGTACAGCTTGTACTGCTGTGATGTGTGCTCACATCTACTGTTTGTACTACTGAGAGTAGTCAGTGTGCAGCTTGTACTGCTGTGATGTGTGCTCACATCTTCTGTGTTTGTACTACTGAGAGTAGTCAGTGTGCAGCTTGTACTGCTGTGATGTGTGCTCACATCTTCTGTGTTTGTACTACTGAGAGTAGTCAGTGTGCAGCTTGTACTGCTGTGATGTGTGCTCACATCTTCTGTGTTTGTACTACTGAGAGTAGTCAGTGTGCAGCTTGTACTGCTGTGATGTGTGCTCACATCTTCTGTGTTTGTACTACTGAGAGTAGTCAGTGTGCAGCTTGTACTGCTGTGATGTGTGCTCACATCTTCTGTGTTTGTACTACTGAGAGTAGTCAGTGTACAGCTTGTACTGCTGTGATGTGTGCTCACATCTTCTGTGTTTGTACTACTGAGAGTAGTCAGTGTACAGCTTGTACTGCTGTGATGTGTGCTCACATCTTCTGTGTTTGTACTACTGAGAGTAGTCAGTGTACAGCTTGTACTACATGTTTACTGTGTGCACATCTGACGGAACAAGCCGGCTGTGCAATAAATATGTCTAGTCTCCAGTCAAGCCTGGTGGTTGTGACATGCACGAGTGCTACCAGCACTGGGGAGCTGCGGTTCAACACAAGTCATCCGCACAAAATGTATGTCTCGTCTACAGTCAAGCATGTTGGTGGTAGCGGGTATGAGTGCTGCGTGCATGAGTGCTCCCTGCACTGAGGAGCTGCGGTTCAACACAAGTCATCGGCATGACTAATATGTCTCATCTCCAGTCAAGCATGATGGGCGTGGCTCGCATGAGTGCTCCCGGCACTGAGGAGCTGCGGTTCAGCACAAGTCATCTGAACCATAAATGTCTAGTCTCCAGTCAGGCCCAGTGGTTGTGACATGCATGAATGCTACCAGCACTGGGGAGCTGCGGTTCAACACAAGTCATCCGCACAAAATGTATGTCTTGTCTACAGTCAAGCATGTTGGTGGTAGCGGGTATGAGTGCTGCGGTTCAACACAAGTAATCAGTAAGATCATTATTTCTCATATACAGCCGAGCACAATGTTAGTATCCAGCATGAGTGGTGCTGGCACGGGGCAGCTGCGGTTCAACTCAAGTACTTAGCACAACAATTATGTCTCATCTACAGTCAAGCACCGTGGGGTGGTGAGCATGAGTGCTACCGGCACTGGGGAGCCGCGGTTCAACACAATCAATCACCAAGATAATTATATTTCATCTACGGTCAAGCATGAGGGTGGTGAGCATGAGTGCTGCTGGCACTGTGGAGCTGAACTTCATGAAAGGGTTATGGTTGATTTAACCACAGCTCCCGCTAGGTCCAGCAGTGCTCATGCACCAACACCGCCATGTTTGATTGTAGGCAAGACACAATTATCTTGTGCAGGCAGCACTCATACTGCTCCCACCGCCATGTTTGGCTGTTGGTAAGACACAATTATTTTTCTACTCACTTGTGTTGAACCGCAACTCCCCAGTGCGGGCAGCACTCATGCTACATCTATCGCCATGTTTGACTATAGACAAGACCCAATTATCTTGCTGCTCACTTGTGTTGAACTACAGCTCCCCAGTACAGGCAGCACTCGTGCTACATCTATCGCCGTGTGTCACTGATAGCAAGACACAATTATTTTGTTACTCGCTTGTGTGGAACCGTAGCTCCGCAGTGCAGGCAGCACTCGTGCTTCCTGCCTCCACTAGCATATTTAATTGTTGGCGAGACACAATTATCTTGCCAACGACTAGAATAGTAGAAACAACTAATTCTTGGTGCTGATGGAAGTGAGGCCCAAATAAAAAGTGCCATGTTGTTCACAGCACACACACACACACACACACACACACACACACACACACACACACGCGTGTCACTGCCGTGTGATTTGCGGCGGCCAATAAGCCTCTTTGATCGAAGCGCTGTAAAGTGTGAGTAGCAAACATGGCGTCCATAATCACATTCCTCACGCACTAAACGTCCACTTTTTATGCTGCACTGAACATCAGACGTTATATTGGATTATTTTTTATCTTTCCTATTTTATATCCCCGCACTTTGGGCTCTGACGTCAAAGATGGTGGGAAAATAAAACGGGAATAACTTTTTATACGACGCAACAAAATACTTTTTCCAAGCAGTCACGTTGTGTAAATGCTAAATAAGAAGAGAATACAACAAATCCTTTTCAACTTCTATTCAATTGAATAGACTGCAAAGACAACATATTTCATGTTCACACTGAGAAACTTTGTTCTTTTTTGCAAATAATCATGAAGTTATAATTTAATGGCAGCAACACATTGCAAAAAAGGCATTTTTACCAGTGTGTTACATGGCCTTTCCTTTTAACAACACTCAGTAAAGGTTTGGGAAGTGAGGAGACACATTTTTGAAGTGGAATTCTTTCCCATTCTTGCTTGATGTACAGCTTAAGTTGTTCAACAGTCTCCCTTCTCATATTTTAGCCTTCATATTTTCAATGTCTGGACTACAGGCAGGCCAGTCTAGTACCCGCACTCTTTTACTATGAAGCCACGCTGTTGTAACACGTGCAGAATGTGGCTTGGCATTGTCTTGCTGAAATAAGCAGGGGCGTCCATGGTAACGTTGCTTGGATGGCAACATATGTTGCTCCAAAAGCTGTATGTACCTTTCAGCATTAATGGTGCCTTCACAGATGTGTAAGTTACCCATGTCTTGGCCACTAATACACCCCCATACCATCACACACTAATCACTAATACACCCCCATACCATCACACATGCTGCCTTTTGCACTTTCACCCTAGAACAATCCGGATGGTTCTTTTCCTCTTTGGACGTCCACAGTTTCCAAAAACAATTTGAAATGTGGACTCGTCAGACCACAGAACACTTTTCCACTTTGCATCAGTCCATCTTAGATGAGCAGCGTTTCTGGGTGTTGTTGATAAACGGCTTTTGCTTTGCACAGTAGAGTTTTAACTTCTTGTCTTTGCAGTCTATTCAATTGAATATAGGTTGAAAAGGATTTGCAAATCATTGTATTTTGTTTCTATTTACGATTTACACAACTTGCCTTCTTCACTGGCTTCACCGAAGCGTTTCTGGGTGTTGTTGATAGATGGCTTTGGCTTTGCATAGTCTGGTTTTAACTTGCACTTAGCCAGAGTCTTATAACTTATAACTCGGTACTTGACATATGCTAACAGTTAGCATGAGAGCAGCGATATTGCTTGTAGTTTTTTCAATGAATGCAGAACAGGAGCGTACTTGCTGAAGTCTAATGAGTTGGCAGTGAGCAGATCCAAGCCGGCAGGAAGACAATGTCTTCAAGAAAGATGAATAAAACGCTGACACTCCTCCCTCATGTCGCCCTGAAGTAAAGGTCGCGAGCGACAGGTGTGCTAATTAAAGGCCCAGTCAGGTGAGTGGCGGTCCGTGTGAACTCCCGGGCGCTGTGACACGTGGGAGTGGAGTGCTGAGTCATGACTAAAGGTCAGCAGCACGCCGCCCAGCTGGTGTTGATTGCTCACTCGTGGGTCTACTTTGTTGTCTTCCTGTGGGGAGTCGCTCCACTTCACAACAAAGTCTTACTTTTACAGACATTTTCTGATAGCCCTCTTTTCCCCGCTCACTGTTTCACTTCCTGTTCTGTACAGATGCTACCTCAGTAGCATTTAAGTCACATCTTAAAACTCATTTGTGTACTCTAGCCTTTAAATAGACCCCCCTTTTTAGACCAGTTGATCTGCCGTTTCTTTTCTGTCATAAAAAAATACAATCATGTGTGCTTACGGACTGTATCCCTTGCAGACTTGATCTATATCCATCCATCCATCCATCCATCTTCTTCCGCTTATCCGAAGTCGGGTCGCGGGGGCAGCAGCCTAAGCAGGGAAACCCAGACTTCCCTCTCCCCAGCCACTTCGTCCAGCTCTTCCCGGGGGATCCCGAGGCGTTCCCAGGCCAGCCGGGAGACATAGTCTTCCCAACGTGTCCTGGGTCTTCCCCGTGGCCTCCTACCGGTCGGACGTGCCCTAAACACCTCCCTAGGGAGGCGTTCGGGTGGCATCCTGACCAGATGCCCGAACCACCTCAACTGGCTCCTCTCCATGTGGAGGAGCAGCGGCTTTACTTTGAGCTCCTCCCGGATGGCAGAGCTTCTCACCCTATCTCTAAGGGAGAGCCCCGCCACCCGGCGGAGGAAACACATTTCGGCCGCTTGTACCCGTGATCGGTCATAACCCAAAGCTCATGACCATAGGTGAGGATGGGAACGTAGATCGACCGGTAAATTGAGAGCTTTGCCTTCCGGCTCAGCTCCTTCTTCACCACAACGGATCGATACAGCGTCCGCATTACTGAAGACGCCGCACCGATCCGCCTGTCGATCTCACGATCCACTCTTCCCTCACTTGTGAACAAGACTCCAAGGTACTTGAACTCCTCCACTTGGGGCAGGGTCTCCTCCGCAACCCGGAGATGGCACTCCACCCTTTTCCGGGAGAGAACCATGGACTCGGACTTGGAGGTGCTGATTCTCATCCCAGTCGCTTCACACTCAGCTGCGAACCAATCCAGCGAGAGCTGAAGATCCTGGCCAGATGAAGCCATCAGGACCAAATCATCTGCAAAAAGCAGAGACCTAATCCTGCAGCCACCAAACCAGATCCCCTCAACACCTTGACTGCGCCTAGAAATTCTGTCCATAAAAGTTCTGAACAGAATGGGTGACAAAGGGCAGCCTTGGCGGAGTCCAACCCTCACTGGAAACGAGTCCGACTTACTGCCGGCAATGCGGACCAAACTCTGGCACTGATCATACAGGGAGCGGACCGCCACAATCAGACAGTCCGATACCCCATACTCTCTGAGCACTCCCCACAGGACTTCCCGAGGGACACGGTCGAATGCCTTCTCCAAGTCCACAAAACACATGTAGACTGGTTGGGCAAACTCCCATGCACCCTCAAGGACCCTGCCGAGAGTATAGAGCTGGTCCACAGTTCCACGACCAGGACGAAAACCTTGATCTATATTGATATATAATGTAGGAAGCAGAATATTAATAACAGAAAGAAACAACCCTTTTGTGTGAATGAGTGTAAATGGGGGAGGGAGGTTTTTTGGGTTGGTGCACTAATTGTAAGTGTATCTTGTGTTTTTTATGTGGATTTAATTTAAAAAATTAAAAATGTTTATTCTTTTTTTATTTCTTGTGCGGCCCGGTACCAATCGATGGTTGGGGACCACTGGTGTAGGCTACAAGATACCGTTAACGTTATCAGACACATACAAAAAGGCTAACTTTAACGTTAGTCACTGACTATGCTTAGGTAACGTTAGTCTAGCTAACATTGCCGCAATCCTGGATTGACATACGAGGTAACGTTATTTTAGCCTAAAGGCTACGAGTGAGCAGATATGGAAATTAACCGGCAACAGTTAACGTTAGTTAGTCACCAGCACTATCACTGGATTTGGCTCTGCAGGTTGAAGAGGGGCGTGCTTCGTCGCTGCTTCTCCACAACACCTTTCTCTAACCTTCAGGTTATGTGCAGCCTGAACATGTTTCATCATGCTTTTTGTACTTCCCTCCTTACACGAGAGCAAAGCCTGGCGATAATTGCAGATAGCCGTTTCCTCGTCATATTTTTTTGTAAAATGAAGCCATGCCTTGAGGTGTTTTTTCCAGTCCATTGTTGTTGCCGCTTTCTGTATCTGCCGCCTAATGACTGAGCTACGTCATTTCCTGGGACGTGCCACAGAGCATTTCCTGTGGGATGGGATTCGTTCCCAGGGATTGGAATAAAGAACCAACTCTTTTTCTTTACTATAGTGGCCTTGATAACGGGAACCGGTTCTCAAAAAAAGAAATTTGAGTCCATGGAATCGGTTCTTTTCTTATCGAACAACCGGGAGAACCGGTTTCGAATATCATCCCTAGGCATAACATACATATACACACAGGGTCCATTGCCAGGGTTAATGTGGTCAACATATATAAAATAAAAACTTGGTTTCATTAGACTTAGAGAGGCAACATTTTTGCAAGGCTTCGCAGATTACCTTATGACTAGCTTCAAATTAGTCTATTATTGGATTTGGTTATGATGTGTGACTTTTGTCTTTCTTCATCATCTTCCTGAACCATTGCCACTTTACTGCTTTTAAGCCTAGTCACAGCTGAGAGTTTGTTTCGCCTTTCTAACTCCACACTGTAGGCCGCACTCGTCCTGTCAAGCAGTACTTCATCTGACACACATGGGTCCTGCAGGTAAGGTTTTACATCTGTGCGTACAGCATCATCACTTGAGCCAGTCAGCAATGTTTGAAGGAATTGTGTCTGTACAAGTTCCGGGTTATACTTTAGGCCAACATTTGCTCTCTCAGATGTAAGAAGGACTTTCTGTCTAAGATCCATGGCACAAATGAGAAACTGAATAGGGGTTTCTTTAGGCTCTTGGACCATTCGTGTCAGCATATGAAATAGCTCTATGGCGTCTTTCTCAACAAAATGCGTCCTCAAAACTTGTCTTAATGAGTTTAGTGTTAATTCTGGTCTGCTTTCTAGGTAACTTCTTATTTTGACATCAGGCGCAATTGATTGAACCGCTGCCTCCACAATTTCACCTTCATCCTAACCTTTTTTCAATCCACGTTGAATTTGTCTTTCGAGACTGGTGTAATTTAATTTGTCCTTTTGGCCCGCATCACCTATTTGTCCAATGATCCTAAAGTATTTTCAATACATTGGGTACAAATTAAATTGAGATCAGTTATTGACATACTTGCCATTCCTCCCGATTTTCCCGGGAGAGTCCCGAACTTCAGTGCCCCTCCCGAAAATCTTTCGGGGCCACCATTCTCACGAATTTCTCCCGATTTCCACCCGGACAACAATATTGCTTCACCATCCTTCACTGGGCGCCGTTTCTGGCCGGACAATAATAACGGTTACACCTCGAAGTCAAGCGCGGCAATCAGAACAGAAGAAGAAGACGAAGCAGAAGAAGAGACATGGCGACGACGAGTAAGAAGAAGAAGTACGCTTGCAAGTTCCAACATGATTGCAAAAAATAATTTCAGTTCATCCAGGACAGCTTGAAGGGGAAGAAGGGGTATGCTTCCTGCAAATGTTGTAGATCAGACTTCTCCATTGAACACGGTGGCTGAACGGATATAGTCTCTCATGAACGGTCAGAGAAGCACAAGGCTGGTCACAGACCAGTATTATGGGCCACCTTGCTAAATGGAGACCCGAGGGTGTAACTTATGCCGAGACAAAGATGACTATGCTGAGAGCTGCAAGCAACATCACGTTCTCATTTGTGGATGTTTTCAACCAATCCGTGAAGGACATGTTCCCAGATTCAGAGATCGCTCGCCAGTACGCAAATGGCAGAACAAAGGCTACTCAAATAGTGAAAGGTGAGTGTATAGGGTTGCCACCCATCCCTTATAATACGGAGTCGTCCCGTATTTTAAGATTAAATTGTTAAATATATATATATTTTTTTAAAGTAAGCAGCAAGTATAGTACAGTTGGTAGAAAAACTGTGTTTTCATTACTGTGTATTTGATAGGGGCCATTGCCCCAGAATTGGACAAGGACGCGATCAAACTGTGCCAAAACCAACCCTTTGGTCTGATGTGTGATGAAAGCACAAGCAGAAACAAGGATAAAGTATGTATTCTGTATTTACACTTCTCTTGTAAAGTCCTTTTGTGGCTGCTGTCAGTGAAAATTGCTCTCTCTCTCTCATATATATACATATATATATATATGTATATGTATTATTTTTATTTTTTTAATTAATCAATCCAACAAAACAATACACAGCAATACCACAACAATGCAATCCAATTCCAAAAGCAAAGCCGAGCCAGCAACACTCAGAAGTGCAATAAACAGAGCAATTGAGAGGAGACACAAACACCACACACAACAAACCAAAAGTAGTGAAACAAAAATGAATATTATCAACAACAGTATCAATATTAGTTACAATTTCAACATAGCAGTGATTAAAAATCCCTTATTGACATTATCATTAGACATTTATTTAAAAAAAAGAACAATAGTGTCACAGTGGCTTACACTTGCATCGCATCTCATAAACTTGACAACACACTGTGTCCAATATTTTCACAAAGATAAAATAAGTCATATTTTTGGTTCATTTAATAGTTCAAACAAATGTACATTATTGCAATCAGTTGATAAAACATTGTCCTTTACAATTATAAAAGCTTTTTACAAAAATCTACTACTCTGCTTGCATGTCAGCAGACTGGGGTAGATCCTGCTGAAATCTATGTATTCCATGAATAGACAATCCTTTTGAATCGGGAACATATTGTTTTTGAATCAAGAATCGTGTTGAATTGAAAAAAAAAATCGATATTGAATCAAATCGTGGGACATCCAAAGATTCACAGCCCTAATATATATATATATATATATATATATATATATATATATATATATATATATATATATATATATATATATATATATATATATATATATATATATATATATATATATATATATATACACTACCGTTCAAAAGTTTGGGGTCACATTGAAATGTCCTTATTTTTCAATGAAGATAACTTTAAACTAGTCTAAACTTTAAATAAAATACACTCTATACATTGCAAATGTGGTAAATGACTATTCTAGCTGCAAATGTCTGGTTTTTGGTGCAATATCTACATAGGTGTATAGAGGCCCATTTCCAGCAACTATCACTCCAGTGTTCTAATGGTACAATGTGTTTGCTCATTGGCTCAGAAGACTAATTGATGATTAGAAAACCCTTGTGCAATCATGTTCACACATCTGAAAACACTTTAGCTCGTTACAGAAGCTACAAAACTGACCTTCCTTTGAGCGGTTTGAGTTTCTGGAGCATCACATTTGTGGGGTCAATTAAACGCTCAAAATGGCCAGAAAAAGAGAACTTTCATCTGAAACTCGACAGTCTATTCTTGTTCTTAGAAATGAAGGCTATTCCACTAAATTGTTTGGGTGACACCAAACTTTTGAACGGTAGTGTATGTATATATATATATATATATATATATATATATATATATATATATATATATATATATATATATATATATATATATATATATATATATATGACCCCCAGCGGGCCTTTTGAATATGAATATCTCCCTAATTCTGAGGTCTCAAGGTTGGCAAGTATGGTTATTGACATATTGACAAGTATGGTTATTGACATATTGACAAGTATGGTTATTGACATATTGACAAGTATGTTATTGACATATTGACAAGTATGGTTATTGACATATTGACAAGTATGGTTATTGACAAGTATGGTTATTGACATGCTGTCTTTCTGCGTCTGGCACACTATTGGGTGATGTTGGTGGCACTGTTAGACTTGTAGTACCACGGGCTGCCAATGGAGGGCGCTCCAAGACCACATTTGACTGCTCAGTAGGGATGGGCGATACCACACTTTTAGGATTCGATACGATACCGATACTTTTTCTTGCATTTTCATCGATACCGATACCGATACCAATAATTTCTTATTGGCAATTTTTTGTCAGTCAAAAATATTATTACTATTGTTATTATTTAAGACAAATCACAAGACAAATACAGACCATTTATACCACATTTATTATGGTCAATATATAATAAAAGTAAAATTAAAATAAATAACATAAATATGAAAAATAAATTAAATATTATATATAATAATAACTATATATTATATATAATATTAATTAAATATTAGGGCTTTCCAATTAACAGTCAAATCCGAATTGCAAGAAGCTGCAGTTATTTTTCAAAGTTTGTGATATAATTAGCAATTAATGAAATATGAAATAGGCTAATGTTTTCGAAATGTAAGAAATCATGTTACAGATTAAAACCAAAATCACATTCAATCATATATTCAAGATTTTCTTGGAAAAAAATAAAACTGTAATGCAAAGATGAAGAACCTCCAAATTGTATCTCTTTCTTATCTTGTTTTAAATACTCAAGCAATTTTCAACTAACAGTAAATTCCCCTGTGTGGAAATTATTTGAATTTAGGATAATCATTTAAACATCCATCCATTTTCTACCGCTTATTCCCTTCGGGGTCGCGGGGGGCGCTGGAGCCTATCTCAGCTACAATCGGGCGGAAGGTGGGGTACACCCTGGACAAGTCGCCACCTCATCGCAGGGCCAACACAGATAGACAGACAACATTCACACACTAGGGACCATTTAGTGTTGCCAATCAACCTATCCCCAGGTGCATGTCTTTGGAGGTGGGAGGAAGCCGGAGTACCCGGAGGGAACCCACGCAGTCACGGGGAGAACATGCAAACTCCACACAAAAATATTCAGCAAACATTACTAAAAAAAAAAAAAGCAATGCCTGTTTTAAGTCAACAAATGGACAACAATGGATATGCATGGCTGCATCGCTGTCGGCTGGCTGTGTGTGTGTGTGTGTGTGTGTGTGTGTGTGTGTGTGTGTGTGTGTGTGTGTGTGTGTGTGTGTGTGTGTGTGTGTGTGTGTGTGTTGCACGTTGACGACGCTCATTCGCTGTCTCCTGTCACGTGACTGGGCCAGCTCTATACTCTGCCAAGTACAGGGCTGTCCCAGCACATAGGAAGTTAAGTAAGTCATCAAAAACATCTGAAAGTGATGCTTGCACCCCCCACACGCCGTTTTTTGGTTTATATCGATACTTTTTTCAGAAAAGTGATGCCAAATGAGTAGCGTGTGAGTATCGATATATCGATACCACAGGATCGTTACGCACATCCCTAGCTCAGGAGTTTCAGCCTGGCTCCACTGGTAAGTTGCTGCCGTCAGACTTTAAATTGATGTTATCCATGAAATCATTTGTAGCCAAAATTTACTGACATAACTTGTAAACTTGTAATCTCCTCACTTTCCAAGTCATTCAGAATCTCTCTCCTTAGTAAGCGACAGGACAATTGCACTTCTTCCGCAAGTCCTAATTTCAACTCTTCACTTGTTAATTGGAGATGACGTACTGATAGCGTGACAACTTTCTTTTCTTTTTTACTCAGTAGTGATTCCCACTCAACATCCATCTTCACACTGTGTTTACTCACAATTGGCTGGTCTTGATTGGTAGACTTTCTCCTCTCGGCGGAAACACCAAAATGACGTTGCACCCTTAAAATGACCAAACGTCGCCTCTTCGGTGCAATATTTCTTACAATGAATTGATTAACGTGGACCCCGATTTAAACAGGTTGAAAAACTTATTGGGGTGTTACCATTTAGTGGTCAATTGTACGGAATATGTACTGTACTGTGCAATCTACTAATAAAAGTTTCAATCCAAAAACAAAAACAAACCCACAGTTCATATTACAGCCATGTTATGCTAGCCCTCTTTTTCCCGCTCACTGTTTCACTTCCTGTTTCCTTCTCGAGCATGCGCACTACACACATAACCTAAGAAATGACCCAGCTCCCCTTCACAATACTCATAACAAGACTTGTGTGTGTGTGTGTGTGTCTTTTAAACTGTGTGTCTTTTTTCAAAAGATATACACACTTTTCCAAACACCACATTCGACTTTCTTAATTCCTAAATTATTTGCAAAATGACAAACCTGTGTCAAAACATGTGTCCATTCATCAAAATAAAGCAAGCATTAGTAAACATGCAGTTTTATTGTCACGTCACTCACACACACTTCACATGATAAGACCCTATTGGAGTGAGTTACCCACCACAGTGATGAATACATTTGTAAAAACCCTATTTTACTATAAGAAATCACATGTTTGGGACCTTTTTAGCACATGTGATGAATGATTACTGTAACTTGACAAAGTATATTGGCAAATCCTTAGCAATGGTCATTGTTTACTTTGAAGTGGGCCTATACGTAAGGACCTAAAGAGAAAGTAAACATGTCCTGTTATCTTTTCAAGAACTGCTCAACAATGATGCTGCAAACTGAAAATATTTATTTTGACCGCAGTCAGGTACAGTAACATATCATAGTAGTCAACAATATATAAATATATACATATGAATGAATGAATGAAATAAGTTTATTTGGGTCATATAATCAATCATCAACCATTTTGTGTGAACAGTTTAACAGTACAGATGATACATATTTAACAATAATACACATTTACACTCAAAAAGAAAAGAAAAAGAAAGAGCTAAAAAGGAATAGGCTGAAGCCAAAGCTTATATTTGCCTATCCTATACATTCACTGAAAATAAGATTGCCTGGAACATCAACGTTAAAGAAAAGAAAAAATCAAAGGGATGAAAGTAATTGTTACTATATTTTATCATTTTCAATTATTTCACCTTTCAAGGCTTTCTTAAACCGTAACAAAGAACTACATGTCTTCAGTTCATCACTGAGCTTGTCCCACCATTTAACTCCTAAAACTGAAATACATCTGTATTTTATATTCCTTCTTACTTTACCTATTTCAAAAATCAATATCCCCCGTAAATGATCGTTTTCTCCTCTTAATGTAAATAAGCTAAGAATACAAGCTGGAAGGCTGTTGTTCTTTACTCCAAACATCATTTCCATTGTTTTTAAAAACACAATATCTGAACATTTGAACACATTAGAACTTATAAATAATGGATTGGTATGTTCATAGTAGCACACTTTGTGTATTATTCTAATGACCCTTTTTTTGAAGTTGAATTATTGACTCTATGTTTGTTTTATAAACATTTCCCCAAACTTCAACACAATATGTTAAATATGGAAAAATAAAAGAATAAGACATTTCTTATTCAGCACGTGTTTTACTTGATAAAGAATAGCAATGGATTTGGATATTGTTCCCTTTATATATTCAATATGCGCTTTCCAACATCATTTATGATCAATTATTATTCCCAAGAATTTATTTTCATATTCTCTATCAATTTCCACTTGATTTAATTTTAATTTTGCTTCACAATTTGTCCTTACACCTCTTAACACCATAAATTTAGTTTCCTTATCATTTAATGAGAACTTATTAATATCAAGCCATTTTTTTTAGCTGAATCAACACAACCTCTATTATCCTCAGCACTTCCATCAAT
>NC_084743.1:9245714-9303214 GCF_033978785.1 Entelurus aequoreus
AATAATAAATTATTATAATTGACAGATCTGAAGTTGATCTAAAGATTTAGGCGTTTAAAGTAAAAATAAATAAAATAATGGATGACTTATTTTTAACACTTTTATGAGTAGGACCCTTTTAGATCCCCAGGAATTTTTGTGGGATTTTTTTTTAAACTATCATTGATCAAAAATAATAATTAATTAAAATCAATGTTGCTCTTAATTACTGACATATTCAAGGTTACAATTACTTTACATCAAATATTACACTTTGAAATATTTTTGGGTAAAAATGTTGCATTTTCTTGTGTTTTTGTCATAAAAAAACATAGAACAAACCAAAATTTTTTTTAAAAATGTATAAAGTGAAGTTGATCTCGAGGTTTAAGCATTGACAGTAAAAAAAAAAAAAAAAAAGTATTACTTATTTTTAAGACTTTTATGAGTGGAACCCTCTTGGGGTCCCACTCAAGAATTGTATAGATTTGTTTTCTTTTAACGGTCATTGCTTAAAAAATAATAATGTTATGAATTACTGACATATGTAAGGCTCCAATTACTTCACATCAAATATTGTTTGGGGGAAATATTGCACATTTTGTGTGTTTGCCGTTGGAAAAACTAGGTTTTATTTGACAAACAGGGTTTAAAACAAATAAATTAGGAAAAAAAAATAAAAATAATAAAATATTATAATTTACAGATCTGAAGTTGATCTAGAGGTTTAGGCGTTTAAAGTAAAAAAAAAAAAAATAATGGATGACTTATTTTTAACACTTTTATGAGTAGGACCCTTTTAGATCCCCAGGAATTTTTGTGGGATTTTTTTTGTAACTATCATTGATCAAAAATAATAATTAATTAAAATCAATGTTGCTCTTAATTACTGACATATTCAAGGTTACAATTACTTTACATCAAATATTACACTTTAAATATTTTTTTGGGGAAAATATTGCATTTTTTTTGTTTTTGTCATAAAAACCCTAAAACAAACAAACAAAAAATACTAAAAATGTATAAAGTGAAGTTGATCTCGAGGTTTAAGCGTTGATAGTAAAAAAAAATGTTTCAAAAGTATGACTTATTTTTAACACCTTTATGAGTGGGACTCTTTTGGGTCCCCAAGAAATTTATTGATTTTTTTTTTTAACAGTCAATGCTTAAAAAATAATAATGTTATGAATTATTGACCTATTTAAGGCTCCAATTACTTCACATCAAATATTTCTTTCGGGGAAATATTGCACGTTTTGTGTGTTTGTCATTTGAAAAACTAGGTTTTATTTGACAAAAAGGGCGTAAAACAAATAAATTAGAAAAAAAAACAACAAGAAAAATAATAAAATCTTATAATTGACAGATCTGAAGTTGATCTAGAGATTTAGTCGTTGAAATAATAAGAAAAAAAATAATGTATGACTTGTTTTTAACACTTTTATGAGTGGGACCCTTTTGGATCCCCAGGAATTTTAATGGGATTTTTTTTTAACTATCATTGAGCAAAAAATAATAATGAATCAAAATCGATGTTCTTCTGAATTACTGACATATTCAAGGTTACAATTACTTCACATCAAATATTACACTTTGAAATATTTTTAGGTAAAAATGTTGCATTTTGTTGTGTTTTTGTCATAAAAACCCTAAAACAAACAAACAAAAAAATACTAAAAATGTATAAAGTGAAGTTGATCTCGAGGTTTAAGCGTTGATAGTAAAAAAAATTTTCAAAAGTATGACTTATTTTTAACACTTTTATGAGTGGGACACTTTTGGGTCCCCAACAAATTTATTGATTTTTTTTTTTTAACAGTCATTGCTTAAAAAATAATAATTTTATGAATTATTGACCTATTTAAGGCTCCAATTACTTCAAATCAAATATTTTTTGGGGGGAAATATTGCACATTTTGTGTGTTTGCCATTTGAAAAACTAGGTTTTATTTGACAAAAAGGGCGTAAAACAAATAAAACCAAAAACGATTCCCGGGCGCAGCCACCGCCGCTGCTCACTGCTCCCCTCACCTCCCAGGGGGTGATCAAGGGTGATGGGTCAAATGCAGAGAATAATTTGGCCACATCTAGTGTGTGTGTGTGTGTGTGTGTGTGTGTGTGTGTGTGTGTGTGTGTGTGTGTGTGTGTGTGTGTGTGTGTGTGTGTGTGTGTGTGTGTGTGTGTGTGTGTGTGACAATCATTGCTACTTTAACTTTAACTTTAAATTATAAAAAAAAACAAGAAAAATACGCTAGAATGATGTAGCGGGCCACGTTAAAATTATGGGACGGGCCAAATTAAATGACGTGGCGGGTCAAGTTAGAATGATGTTTTGGGCCACTTCAGAAAATTATGGGACGGGCTATGTTTAAATGAATTGGCGGGCCACATTAAATTAATGTTTTGGGCCACATTTGAATGATGTTGTGGTCCAGATTAAATTAAGTGGCGGGCCACATTAAAATTATGGGATGGGCCAATTTAAATGAAGTGGAGGGCCAAGTTAGAATGATCTTTTGGGCCACATTAAAATTGTGGGACGGGTCACATCACATTCGAAAGAGTTGGCGGGCCACATTTGAATGATGTGGTGGTCCAGATTAAATGAAGTGGCGTGCCACTGTAAAATTATGGGACGGGCCAAGTTAGAATGATGTTTTGGGCCACTTTAGAAAATTATGGGACGGGCCATATTTAAATGATTTGGCGGGCCTAATTAAATTAATGTTTTGGGTCACTTTTGAATTATTTGGCGGGCCACATTAAATTAATGTTTTGGGCCACATTTGAATGATGTGGTGGTCCAGATTAAATGAAGTGGTGGGCCACATTAAAATGATGTAACGAGCCACCTTAAAATTATGGGACGGGCCAATTTAAATGAAGTGGAGGGCCAAGTTAGAATGATGTTTTGGGCCACTTTTAAATTGTGGGACGGGTCACATTTGAATGAAGTGTTGGCCACGATAAAATTAATGGATTGGTCACAATAAAATGATGTGTTCGGCCACATAAAAAGTGGGCCAAAACGAAATTATGTAGTGTTTCACATTAAAATTATGGGACGGGCCAAATTAAAATGATTTAGTTGGCCAAATCGGAATGATTTGGCGGGCCATGTTAAAATTATGGGACGGGCCAAATTAAATTAAATTAAATTAAAATTGGCGGGTCAAGTTAGAATGATGTTTTGGGCCACTTTAGAAAATTATGGGACGGGCCATTTTTAAATGATTTGGCGGGCCTAATTAAATTAATGTTTTTGGTCACTTTTGAATGATTTGGCGGGCCACATTAAATTTATGTTTTGGGCCACATTTGAATGATGTGGTGGTCCAGATTAAATCAAGTGGCGAGCCATGTTACAATGATGTAGCGGGCCACCTTAAAATTATGGGACGGGCCAATTTAAATGAAGTGGAGGGCCAAGTTACAATGATGTTTTGGGCCACATTAAAATTGTGGGACGGGTCACATTCGAATGAAGTGGCGGGCCACATTTGAATGATGTGGTGGTCCAGATTAAATTAAGTGGCGGGCCACATTAGAATTATGTAGCGAGCCACATTAAAATTATGGGACGGGCCAATTTAAATGAAGTGGAGGGCCAAGTTAGAATGATGTTTTGGGCCACATTAAAATTGTGGGACGGGTCACATTCGAATGAAGTGGCGGGCCACATTTGAATGATGTGGTGGTCCAGATTAAATTAAGTGGCGGGCCACATTAGAATGATGTGGTGGCCACGATAAAATTAATGGATTGGTCACAATAAAATGATGTGTTCGGCCACATAAAAAGTGGGCCAAAACGAAATTATGTGGTGTTTCACATTAAAATTATGGGACGGGCTAAATTGAAATGATGTAGTTGGCCAAATCGGAATGATTTGGCAAGCCATGTTAAAATTATGGGACGGGCCAAATTAAATTAAATTAAATTAAAATTGGCGGGTCAAGTTAGAATGATGTTTTGGGCCACTTTAGAAAATTATGGGACGGGCCACATATAAATGAATTGACGGGCCACTTTAATTTATGTTTTGGGTCACTTTTGAATGATTTGGCGGGCCACATTAAATTAATGTTTTGGGCCACATTTGAATGATGTGGTGGTCCAGATTAAATTAAGTGGCGGGCTCTTTAGAATGATGTAGCAAGCCACCTTAAAATTATGGGACGGGCCAATTTAAATGAAGTGGAGGGCCAAGTTAGAATGATGTTTTGGGCCACTTTAAAATTGTGTGACAGGTCACATTCGAATGAAGTGGTGGCCACGATAAAATTAATGGATTGGTCACAATAAAATGATGTGTTCGGCCACATAAAAAGTGGGCCAAAACGAAATTATGTAGTGTTTCACATTAAAATTATGGGACGGGCCAAATTAAAATGATGTAGTTGGCCAAATCGGAATGATTTGGCGGGCCATGTTAAAATTATGGGACGGGCCAAATTAAACTAAATTACATAAAAATTGGCGGGTCAAGTTAGAATGATGTTTTGGGCCACTTTAGAAAATTATGGGACGGGCCACATATAAATGAATTGGCGGGCCACATTAAATTAATGTTTTGGGTCACTTTTGAATTATTTGGCGGGCCACATTAAATTTATGTTTTGGGCCACATTTGAATGATGTGGTGGTCCAGATTAAATCAAGTGGCGAGCCACGTTAGAATGATGTAGCGGGCCACCTTAAAATTATGGGACGGGCCAATTTAAATGAAGTGGAGGGCCAAGTTAGAATGATGTTTTGGGCCACATTAAAATTGTTGAACGGGTCACATTCGAATGAAGTGGCGGGCCACATTTGAATGATGTGGTGGTCCAGATTAAATTAAGTTAGAATGATGTAGCGAGCCACTTTAAAATTATGGGACGGGCCAATTTAATTGACGTGGATGGTCAAGTTAGAATGATGTTTTGGGCCACATTAAAATTATGGTACGGGCCAACTTTAAATGAAATTGCGGGCCAAGTTAGAATAGTGTATTGGGCCACATTGGAATGATTGGCGGGCCAGATCTGACCCCCCCCCCCCATCCCCCAAACCCCCACCCCCCCACCCCCCAGGCTTTGACTTTGACACCTGTGCGCCAATCAAATCGGAGGTCGTCGTTCGACCTCAAGAATAAAAAGTTGTGTATTTTAATGTCATTTTGCTGACTTATTTTAATGTTCATGTAACACTTTTTGTTACCCAATGACACAATAAGGCCAGAGGGCGTGTCCATGACGTAATGTGTGGAGGAGGCTCCTCCCCCTTGCATATATGCAACATGCTGCAGAAAGCATTTTGTAAGGCTGCTTATATAAACTATTACATGAAACTATGGCATTGTGTAATGTCAATGACTATATATATGTATATATATATAGGTAGTTTTCCCATGCCGTTTTAGTGGTGTTCCAGTTGTGTATTTGTTAAAAATCCATCTTGCAAAGAATGTTTCTATAGTTTGCAGTGTGTGTTTCTATAGTTTGCAGTTGATATAGTTTGCAGTGTAAGAGGTTATACAACAACACCATTGCGTTATATAAGTGACCGAGCCGCTGGCCAATGAGAGCGCGCCTCGCCGGTCACGTGACGGCGCCTCGCCGACTTTGGGCGAAGCATAGCAAGACGGAGCTGTTAGCCTTCGCAAGCTAGCGACTAGTTGGCGACGCAGGCGGCAACATAGGTGGGTTTTTTTGGGGCGGCTGTTTTTTCCCCAACACTATTGACGACGCTCTTATAGGACCGCAAAAATGGAGCAGACTACACCGGCAGTCGCTTGGAGGGCGGAAAAGCGGCCAGCTCGTCGTTAGCTTCGGATGCTAGCTTCGGCTGCTAGCTTGTGTAAATAACCTAACTTAAATTTTTTAAAATTCCGTTTAACTGAGAATGTCAGTTTGCCGCGTAGTGAATATTATTCAGCTTTTTTTGTTCAAACCGGAAGGATTTTAACACCGGCTCTCAGGGCAGTGCGATATCGACCTCGACCTCCGAAGACGCAATTGATTTGAATGGTAACATTGTTCCGTGTTTAAAATTCATAACGGCCAGAAAGTCGTAAACATAAGTAATGTTGACTTCGAACCAAGGTGCAATTTAGTTAAGTTACCTTTTTTTCCTGTGCTTAAGTAGTTTTATAACGTCCAGAAAGTAGTAAACATAAGTAACCTTGATATCGACCCAAGGCGAAATTTAGTTTAATAACATTTTTTCTGTGCTAAACTAGTTGACAAGTAGTACACACAAGTAACATTGAGGTCGCAATTTAGTTGAATAATAAAATACAATTCTGTGCTAAAATAGTTGCGTAACAATCAGAAAATAGGAAACAAATAATATTGATATCGAAGACTCAATTTAGTAGTTAAATTATCACATGTTTTTGTGCTGAAGTAGTTGTGTAACGTCCAGAAAGTAGTAAACATAAGTGACATAGGAGGCGGAGAAGGGAGGGCAGGGGGGCGGACTCCAACTGTATTACAAAATAGATCCAGAATGAATCTGAATCTGCCCCCAGTGGGCATTAGTGGTTCATATTCGGGTGTCCGGGAGCTTCTTTCTCTGGACACTATTTGAACTTTTAGGTCGAGTAGAGACTTCTGAAGAGGACCATGGAGGTCTGCTCCCACCCGGCATTCCCGGGGATCTGCCCGGAGATGCTGGAGGTAGCGGAGGAGGCCAGCCGGGCAGGGGACTTTAGCCTGGCGGCCGAGATCTACAGCTCGCAGCTGTCGGGCCTCCAGCAGCCGGACCGGGGCCTGTGCCTGAGGAAGGCCGACTCTCTGGCGCGCGCCGGCCGGATCTCGGAGGCGCTGGACTCATACTGCGCAGCGGCCGGCCTGGGCAAGCTGCGGCCGGAGGAGCTGACGCTGCTGGTGGAAAGCATCGCCCGGAGCCTCCGTGACAAGGAGCCGGGCCTGGGCGGGAACGACGGGGAGGAGGAGGAGGACAACGACGGCGGCGACGGAGAGTGCGCCAAGGGCGAGATTTTGGATTTGTTCTCCTGCGGCCTCTGCAGGCGTCTCCTCCACGAGCCCTCCACCGTGGAGTGCGGACACACCTTCTGCAGACGCTGCCTGGACGGGGACTCGGTGACGGACTGTGTGCACTGCAAGCAGGCCCTCGTCAGGAAAGAGGGGCTGCCCAACGGCCGGAGACTCAACGTGGTCCTCAGCAGCCTGCTGGACAAGCTGTTTGCCGCCGAGAGCCGGGCCCGCAGGGTGTGGATGGAAGGGGAGGTCCTGTGGCACAACCGGGACCTGGCCGGGGCCCTGCACAAGTACGACGAAGCCGTGGATTTGGGTAAGAAACACGACTTGTGGATCATTTCTGTTCATATTGTTTGGAACACATGACCTACTTTTCTCTGCGGCGGTTCATGGTGTCACCAGCAGGCGGCGCCAGTAAGCTCCCTAGAGGTCAGCTGTTATATGACTGCATGACGCACTGTCCTGTTGCCTAACTACAGCCTTTTTTCCACCCAAAGTTCCAAGGGCCGCATATTAAAAAAACCTCAAAGTATGCGGGGGATAATTTGATGTTTTGTGTAAAAAAAAAATGCTGACTCTTTGTCAACTTTGTGTATATTATCAGTTATCACATACATGTCCAAAGTGCAGTGTGGCCTGCAGCAAATTGTCAAAAAAAAACAGTAAAAATGTAGGAAAAAGTACACAATTTGATATTAATAATAGAATACACTTTGCCACTTATAAGCCAAAGCTGACAATACGTTTTGTCTTTATAGGAGTCATATTATGATATTTTTCTACATATAAACTACTTCCTCGTGGTCTACATAACATGCATTGGCGTTTTTTTTGGTCCAAATGTAGCATAGATTGTTTTACAGATCATCTTCAAGTCGCTTTCTTTCAGGATGCCCCAGTTTGTGGGCTATGTTATTTACATGCCTCCACTGCGACAGTCTTCTTGGCGCCTACCTTTTTTTAGTAGTTTGTATTACAAATGGCAACAGCGAAGGATGAATGTGCATGTGCGAGCCAGGCAGCCCCACAAGAAGAGGATAGAAGAAAATATATGAGTACAGGCCAAAAGTTTGGACATATATATGGAATATAAAACATGTTTTATATAGTAGTTTCTTCAAAATAGCCACCCTTTTCTCTGATTACTGCTTTGCACACTCTTGGCATTCTTTCCATGAGCTTCAAGCACACCTGTGAAGTGAAAACCATTTCAGGTGACTGCCTCTTAAAGCTCATCGAGAGAATGCCAAGAGTGTGCAAAGCAGTAATCGGAGTTTGCTTGTCTAATATTAAAACGGAAATTTCCTTGTATTTGTGCAATGACAATAAAAGAGCATGCCATACCAAGACAGGCAGGTTCCCCCCCAAACCTGGGATCTTGTCAATTTCGTTGAGAGGTCAGTTGATCGATTACATTGTTTAGATTTCAGAGAGCAGTGCAAAAAGAGGCAGCGAGCAAGTTAAGACGAGACAAAACAAAGAAGCGAGCTAAAGGGAGAGGGGAAGGGGAGCGTCCGCCTTCGATGAGTGCAGGTGAGAATAATAAGTGTGGAAAAATAGGTGATATATTTTTTGCTTAATTAAAGAAAATATAAACAAAACAATATGATTAAATAAAATAAAGTATACAGAATTGTACATATAAAAAGTCAGGCTTTTCACTTCACATGTCAAAGTCGTGCACTCAGTAAAGGATGAATTCATGAGGGTCACAGTAGTCCTTATGGTCCAGTTCATCTTAAAAAAAACAATAAATAAAGAATAAATGTCAGTGTTTATTCCATGGTGACAACATGAACACATCAGATTTAGTGTTGGCTTGTTAGCATTAGCTTTGGGTTTTGTAACACAAAAGGCGTGTCACTCATTACTTTTACAGCATGTAACAAATAGGAAATATTGGATGTTTACCCTCATTCCACTTGTTTACTACCTCCTCTGTATCACAGTTATTCTCAAACATTGAAGTTTAGAAGTCTGGCGGAATACTTTATGTTCCTCTGTAAATAGATTTAAAAGAGAATGTCCTCTTCTCGTAGCTTTGTGTATCTAAACTAGGTCATTTACAACATGAAACTGCACACTGCCATATTTTCCTGACTATAGAGTGCACCGGCATACAAGCCACACCCATTACATTTTAAAAGAAAAAATTAATTTTCCATGTACTAGCTGCACTATAAGTTCCAGATATATACGTTGTGAAATTAGTTATTTACACAAATAATTTATAAATGTCTTTTTGCATATCTTAATTGTTTCCAAACAGTGTCTGTAACACAGCAGTAAAACGGCTGATCAAACAAAACAGAAGTCATCGTCATTGACCCACTAGCTGCGGGAGCTAGCTCTCCAATCAGCTAAACAGACTCAATAACTTTTTAAATTCACAAAAGTGAAACAACACAAAAAGAATGCCATTATAAGTTAATAATACTAACTCCACGGTGACGTCTCGGGGAATTTATGAAAAACTGAAACAACACAAAAAGAATGCCATTACAAGTTAATAACACAAACACTCGCTTGATTTACTGTATATTATAGGAGCACGTACAAATTTGCACGAAAACACTCCTACACATTTCACACATCGGATGGTTTAGTAAGTAAGAATTGTTTTAGTTGTATTGTAAAACTTACAAACATTGCTGGGGGTGATGAATAAAAACTCCATACGACTAGAAACGCTATGGACGGCTGTAAGACGGAAGGGCACTTCTACTTCTGGTTGAAAGCACTAAATGGAAGGACTTCAGTGAGTAAACTCGTCCCAAAAAATGGAGCAATAGCACAAACACAGCTTTTTAGCGTATCTGCTTGTTTTTATTTGGTTTTTTTCTTTCAACTTCTTGCATTATGGCCGTCGGCAAAGAAAAATCCCAAAATTACCCGCACCGTTTTATAAGCCGGAGGGTTCTAAGTGTATGAAAGAAGGAGCGGCTTGTGGTCCTGAATTTCTGGTACTAATAATGGGTGTTGGTATCAGCCCTGAAAACAAGCACACATACAGGTAGCTACAGTCTGCTCTCACACCCAATGTATTTAATATTAGTAAGGAGGAGGGGCCACATAACGTGACTAAACACTGACATGTATTTAATATTAGTAAGGAGGAGGGGCCACATAGCGTGACTAAACACTGACATGTATTTAATATTAATAAGGAGGAGGGGCCACATAGCGTGACTAAACACTGACATGTATTTAATATTAGTAAGGAGGAGGGGCCACATAACGTGACTAAACACTGACATGTATTTAATGTTAGTAAGGAGGAGGGGCCACATAGCGTGACTAAACACTGACATGTATTTAATATTAGTAAGGAGGAGGGGCCACATAGCGTGACTAAACACTGACATGTATTTAATATTAGTAAGGAGAAGGGGCCACATAACGTGACTAAACACTGACATGTATTTAATATTAATAAGGAGGAGGGGCCACATAGCGTGACTAAACACTGACATGTATTTAATATTAGTAAGGAGGAGGGGCCACATAACGTGACTAAACACTGACATGTATTTAATATTAGTAAGGAGGAGGGGCCACATAGCATGACTAAACACTGACATGTATTTAATATTAGTAAGGAGGAGGGGCCACATAGCGTGACTAAACACTGACATGTATTTAATATTAGTAAGGAGGAGGGGCCACATAACGTGACTAAACACTGACATGTTGAGTTTCATAAGTGTTGGGTAATATTTAGGTCAAAGTTATGACGTCTCATGTAACTGCATTAGTCAGACTTTGCTCGTTCAGAGTGTGCTTTGTTCTCGTCTAGAATGTTCCCTCCTCACCGGAAATCATTTATTTACTTGCAACGTTTTTGTTTTGTTTTTAGATTAGAAAAATGGTTCTCGTCATTTCTTCCAAAGCCCTCCTGCAAATGACACCGTGTCAAATATTTGAGCTCCAGGATCAACACTGATGCATGCCTTCTGTCCACACCAGTGTTCCTTCGCCAGGCGGCAAGTGCCCGCACGGTCTGCCGTCTGCGACGTGGCAGCCACGTGTGATGACACCGTGTGTGTCTTGTTTACCAACACCACATGCCTCTGCCGCTCATTCAAGGAAACGCCAGACCCAAATATTAGATTGTAGCTCATTAGGGCTGTCGATCTTTGGGCACCACACCATTCCATTCGGAATCAATTATCAATCAAAACCAACCAAGTCGTTACTTTTCAATAGCATTTGGTGCCAGTTCTCTGATTAACGTCATTCCTCCGTAAAATAGATACCAGCTCTGATAAATGTATATATTACTTTAAAGAAACTTGGTTTTGTTAAATACAATTCTAGCCAAACATTTAATAAAGTCAAATAAGGCAAAAAGAAGTATCCAACACTTCTCTTTTCTAAAGAGAATATGTGATCATATTCATTTATAGGATTTGGCAAACAAATAAAATAAATATATATATATATATATATATATATATATATATATATATATATATATATATATATATATATATATATATATATATATAATATTAGGGCTGCAACAACTAATCGATTCGTTGGATCTATGCTATGCGCAGAGGCTACTTTTTATTTTATTTTATTTTTTTATAAACCTTTATTTATAAACTGCAACATTTACAAACAGCTGAGAAACAATAATCAAAATAAGTATGGTGCCAGTATGCTGTCTTTTTTTCAATAAAATAGTAGAAAGGATAGAAATGTAGTTGTCTCTTTTATCCGATTATTAATTGATTAATCGTAGTGATAATCGACAGATTAATCGATTATCAAATTAGTTATTTGCAGCCCATATATATATATATATATATATATATATATATATATATATTTTCTCCAGCACCCCCCGTGACCCCGAGAGGGACAAGCGGTAGAAAATGGATGGAAGTTTTATTTTTTTTAATCGATTAAAAATTGCAATTCATTCGAAAAGCTTTTTTTTTTTTTCACCCGGACACATACTGGGAAACCTCTAAAGATGCTCACATGATCTTTTAGACTGCTTAGAGTGGTCATCAACTATGGTTGTCCCGTACCAATATTTTGGTACTTTTCAAAATAAAATGTCCTTATTAGCTTTAGTTGAATATAAAATCTTATGATACATTGAACATGTTTCTTATAGCAATCAAAGGACAATTTTTAGTCCTTAAATAAAAAATAGTGGACATACTAGACAATTTGTATTATAGTAGTAAGTAAACAGACTTCTAATTAATCTGCTGACATATTGTCATATCTCATTTTATTATTTTGTCAACATTATTAATTAACTTGTTCATTTCCTGTTAATATCTGCTTACTTCCTGTTTTAACATGTTCCATCTACACTTCTGTTAAAATGTAATCACTTATTCTTCTCTTCTTTGATAAACAGTCAGATACCAAGTAAATACATTGGTCATATTTATGGAAATATTTCCTGACTTCATTTGTTTGCATTGAGGAGCGCTAGCTTGCTGCTAGCGGTTAGCTATTGTATCCTGTAGTGAAACATGTTCATCTATTCCTGGTCCGGCAGGGATGACACGTGTAAGAAACATAGTGTATTTGTCGCCATGGTGGCGAGGATTAGTGATTTGGAAGCAGCTCAAACACTGTGGACGGACGTTAGTCGCTAGCCAGCTATGTTTTGTGGCGCTTCAGTGTTTATAGCTTCACCTTTTTTTGTCAGTTTTGAAGCCTGAATACGTCCATTTTCCCCTCTTCTGTCTACACGCTGCTCTGTGAGTGTGTTGGCTCACATTAGACCTAGACTTCCTTTTATTGTCATTCAAATGTGAACTTTACAGTACAGATAAGAACGTTGCATTAGCTGGTTGTAGTGCAGGATACAAGAGCAATAAGGTGCAGATATAAATACATAGATTACATGCGACTTGGCTTATATTACAACGTGCCATCATGTCCATGAAAAAAAAAAGTACTGCCGTCTTTCAAAGGCAGTATGGTAAAAAATATATATTAGTACCGTGGTACTTTAAATGGTGGTATACAGTTCACTTATCAGTGGCTGCAGTTTGACCCTGGAACAGATGAAATGATTGGTTTATACCAGCGCGTGACGGACCACAAGCCCGTTGGACTGGAACGTGCTCGGTGCAAGTGGCGGCTGGAATAAAAGGCCTCCCTGCAGATACCATCGTGTCGATCATGTTGCGCGCGCGGCCTCACTCGCCGCTCCCACCACCGCGTGACTCCATGGCGCATGTCACCTCATGACGCCGCGTGGCCTACTTCTGTCCGACCTGACCCCGCTCCTTTCCTGTCTCTGTGTGCACAGTGCCCCCCTCAGGCAGACTGCTGTGCCAGCGGGCCGAGCTGCACCTGGAGATGGAGAGCTGCACACTGGCTCTGCAGGACGCCAGCAGCCTCTGCAGGATGAAGCCTCTCTGGCCCAGGGTGAGAGGAATATTCTTTCATCAACTCCTTTTCTTAGGGTTTTAAAGACAGTAAATCCCTTCTATTAGTGGGGCTTATGTTCCGAGACCCTGCGCTTGGCTTAAAATGCCACTGTAAATCATTTTAAATGCACTTTTACACACAAAGAAACAGTTTTGTGCATACAGTTTTGTATAGTCGCACATGGCATCTTGTCAAAGACAGCGCCCTCTGCTGGATTCATAGCTGCAGCACTTTCCTATGCAAATAGCCCATCAAACAACTTTAAGTTAGCATTTAAACCAAGCAGAGAATGTGTAAATATGGGTTGGACTTGGGGGAATAGTCAGCTTTTTAACTTGCAATCTTGAATGTGGTCGTTAGTAAGGGTGCTCCAAATTGCCATTTTTATTTATCCCATTCTAAATCAGTTCATGGTTTTCAAAAATCAATGGGGAAAATGTTTACGTTTTGATGCACCACAAAATACCAAATTATTATATTTTAATTTTAATGTCAATAATTTATTTATTTATTATTTTAACTATCGATAATTAGAAATATATATTATTTGTAGTAATGATTATATATGTATATATATGTCGATTATATAATTTAAAAAAAAAACATCTATCATATATACTAAATATAAAATATATAGTTTATAATTTAAATAAATATTTACTTTTAAATATAATATAAACAAGTACAATTGTGAGAATCGGTTTGAATCAATTCTGAATCAAATTGTCACCCCAAGAATCGTGAGTTAGGGGGTAAATGTTTACGTTTGATGCACCACAAAATACCAAATTTTTACATTTTAATTTTAATATCAATAATTGTTTTATTATTTTAATTATCAATAATTTGAAATAAATATTAGTATTTGTAGTAATGATTATATATTATATTTCGATTACCGGTATATAATTTTAAAAACATCCATATATTATATATACTAAATATATAGTTTATAATAAAAATAAATATTTAATTTTGAATATAATATAAAGTATTATATAATATAAACAATTAAGTACAATTGTGAGAATCGATTCTGAATCGAATTGTCACCCCAAGAATCGTGAATGGGGCAAAAATTCTTGTAATGTTTACGTTTGATACCACATAGTTTACAGTTTTATGTTGATACGCAAAACGTTCTTTCCTTTTAAAATCCGTGTTAAAGTGCTTTGAGTCTCTGGAGAAAAGCGCTATATAAATACAAGAAGGTAACAAATGAGAAGATGCCTGGTCTTGTCCCAACATGCAAAGGAGCAGTGATGACGAGTGTGCTCCTCTTCCTCCAGGCTCACTACCTGAAGGCCACCACGCTGAGCCGAGCGGGTCGCAACGACGAGGCCTTGCAGGAGTACTTCCTGTGTGTGGCGCTCAAGCCCAACTGGACCAAAGTCAAGCTGGAGGCTCAGAAGGTAAGAGCAGCTCCATCCTGTGTCCGCATCCTCCGCCCGCTTCACGCTCACCTCGCCGCTTTCTTTTGTTTGTTTTAACCGCGCAGGTCCTCGGCCAGCTCTTCTCCTCCGTGTTCGAGAACCGAGACGTGCCCACGCCGCCGCACCCTCAGCAGGGCGGCACGGCCACGCGCCTCATCAAGCCGCCCGCCCTGCTGAGGTCGCTCAGCCCGCTCACACAGCCTTCATCCTCACAGGTGAGTCCTCTCACAGCAGCAGCACACTTCCTCCCCACTTCACAAGAAGGCCACACAATACAGACTTACCTTAAAGCTCCTATTGTATAGCTTTATTATGCTTTGACTTAAGATACTGGTCCAAAGATGTGATGCACCAATACATGTGAGGATGTTTCATTTTATACATCACACAACAAGCTGGTCAAATAAGTCTCAATGTGAACACAATTGTATTGTTTTTATTATTATTATTTGTTGTTGTTTCAAATCATATTTCAAGTGATTTTAATATCCATCCACATAATAGTGATCGCTTAGGCCTCGTCTAACTTTGAGCTCATGTCAAAGCAACTATTATGATGATGACATGATCTTACATGTGTCCAGGACTCTGACTTGTGCGGGACTACAAGCTCCTCTGAGGACCAGCCGTCCTCCAGACTCTCTCTGGTCTCTGCTGAGACGTCCGACTGTGGTCCGGCCGCAGAGGACAGTAAGAGTCTGGCTGCCGTCCTGGCCTCCGTAGCAGCGCCCCCTAGTGGTCTGAAGAGGAAGCAAAGTGAGGACGCAGCCTCGCACCCTCCCGCCAAGCTGCTCAAAGCTGGTAGGTTTCATGCATTTTGCGGACGTGACAAAAAGGGCGTAGCTAGTGCTAAAAAGAAGTCAAAATATATATATATATTTTTTTTTTTAAAACGGTACAAAAAGGTGTGCATGCGTGTGTGTATATGTATGTGTGCGAGTGTGTGTACATACAAAAAGCTGTGTGTATGTATGTATGTATTTGTGTGTGTGTGTGTGTGTGTGTGTGTGTGTATGTATATATGTACGTGTATATATATGTATGTATATATGTGTGTGTGTGTGTGTGTATATATATATATATATGTATGTATATATTAGGGCTGCAACAACTAATGGATTAAATCGATTAAAATCGATTATAAAAATAGTTGCCGATTAATTTAGTCGTCAATTCGTTGGATCTATGGCATGCGCAGAAAAAAACTTTAAAACTTTTTTTTTTTTTTTTAAATAAACCTTTATTTATAAACTGCAACATGTACAAACAGCTGAGAAACAATAATCAAAATAAGTATGGTGCCAGTATGCTGTTTTTTTTTCAATAAAATACTGGAAAGGATAGAAATGTAGTTTGTCTCTTTTATCCGATTATTAATAGATTAATCGAAGTAATAATCGACAGATTAATCGATTATCAAATTAATCGTTAGTTGCAGCCCTAATATATATATATATTAGGGGTGTAACGGTACACAAACATTTCGGTTCGGTACGTACCTCGGTTTAGAGGTCACGGTTCGGTTCATTTTAAGTACAGTAAGAAAACAACAAAATATACATTTTTGGGTTATTTACCAAATTTGCAAAATCTTCCACCAAAAAATATTTTTCTTAGTGTAATATTTGATGTGAAGTAATGGGAACCTTGGATCGGTCAATAATTCATAATAACATTGATTTTGATTCAATATTATGTTTAGAGCAATGACAGTTTGAAAGAGAAAAAAAAAACAGCTTTGTTTTATTAGTCAACATTGCAAATTTTTCTAAATGACATTTAACCTTTAAGCTTTTTTATTTCACTTTTGTTAAGGTTTAGTTTATTTGAATAGTATTTTTAGAATGTGCCGTGGGCCTTTAAAACATTAGCTGTGGGCCGCAAATGGCCTCCGGGGCACACTTGACACCCCTGCTATAGATAATAAAAAAATTAAATGTGATAAATCTATGGATAAAAAGCAGAGCCTGGCGACGCATGCGCATTTATCATCATAACTCTCTCTCTCTCTGTCTCTGCCCCTCCCTCACCAATGCTGCTGTTTGTTTTGTTTTTAACCCCTTCTTAACCCTGAACGTACATTGAAAATACACGCAACCCTAACTCAAAATGCCGGACATTTGAGGCATTTAAGAAACTCGGCCCTGACAGCTCCGCAAAAGAGGACGTATGGTCAGTCTATCCTAGCCCGTTAGCTGCTAGCATGCCGTGTGTTGTGCCTCGGTGTGCATTGTTTACACAACGTGCGTTACGCTACTTCATATGTCCGTGTGGAAACTCGTTCGGTACACCTCCGAACCGTACCCCCCGTACCGAAACGGTTCAATACAAATACACGTACCGTTACACCCCTAATGTGTATATATGTGTGGGTGTGGGTGTGGGTGTGGGTGTGACAGTGACAGATTTCATGTATTTTGTCAGTTTTCCAAACATGGCATTTGTGAAAGTGACGTAAGAGCAAGGTTAACAGAGAAGCCACTAGATGGCAGAGGAGAATGTTTCAGGACATAAGAGGTGTATGTACTAGATGGCCGAGGAGAATGTTTCAGGACATAAGAGGTGTATGTTTATGTCCCACAGCGGAGCGGACGTCAGCAGGAAGTGTGAGTGTTCCACTGGAGCTGTTGGACAGCGGTGACATGGAGTGTTCTCTTTGCATGAGGTGATTGTCTAAACGGCAGCTGCCATTGTGAAGATTGTTGCCGTGTCGCCAACCGCCTCCTTTTTGCTCCTCCAGGTTGTTCTACGAGCCGGTGGCCACGCCCTGCGGACACACCTTCTGCCTGAAGTGTCTGCAGCGCTGCCAGGACCACACCCCCAACTGTCCTCTGTGCAAGGAGAACCTATCTGAGGTGAGTCTTCTCCTCCTCACACAACATTTTTAGCTTCTGCTGAACTCTGAGCTCACCATCTTGTCCCGGCTAGTGTCTGGCAAACCGAGGATACAACAAGACGCTGCTGATGGAGGAGGTGCTGCTGCGCTACCTCAGCAAGGAGCTGGCCGAGAGGAAGACCATCCACGAGGAGGAGATGAAGGAGCTCTCCAAGTCAGTCTTCCACTGACGTCACGGCTGTCACTGTTTGTTCCATGTTGCTCATCTTCTTTGTCCCGCAGCCTGATGCAGGAAGTGCCCATCTTTGTGTGCACCATGGCCTTCCCCACCATCCCCTGCCCGCTGCACGTCTTCGAGCCCCGCTACCGCCTCATGATCCGCCGCTCCATGGAGACGGGCACCAAGCAGTTTGGCATGTGCATCGCCGACCAGCTCAAGGGCTTCGCCGACTACGGCTGCATGCTGCAGGTGACATCATTACTTTCCCAAGTGACATCAAGAGCATCGGAACGCTAATCAAATACAAATTAAACAGTAATATAAATATTTTTTTTGTATTTGAAGAAAAAATATTTTAATATATTTTGTTAGTTTTTCAAATATAACATTTGAAAGTGACAAAAAGAACACTAACGTTTAAAAAAAATATGGAGAAAAAAAACAGTACAAAAAAATATATATTTTTAATTATAAATGCAAAAAGTAATGATAAAAAAATAGTATAAAATATATATATATTTATTTATTATTTATCATTATTTATAAAATATATAAATACAAGTAATTTAAATGTATTTATGAAAAGGACCTAAAGAGCATCGTAACGCTAAACACATAAAAATCAAACCGCAATATAAATATTTTTTTTCTATTTGAAGAGAAAATATTTAATATATTTTGTTAGTTTTTCAAATATAACCTCTGTGAAAGTGACAAAGTACGCTAAGGTTAAAAAAAATATATATATGGAAAAAACAGTACAAAAAATATATTTAAAATTATAAATGCAAACAAATAATGATCAAAAATAGTATAAAATATATAAATACAAGTAATAAACATTTTAAGGAAAAAGTTGTCATATATTTTGTTAGTTTCCCAAATATAACATTTGTGAAAAGGACATGAACGGCATCGTAACGCTAAACAAATAAAAATCAGTTAAAAAACTAACAAAATGTATAAAAATATTTTTTCTTAAAATGCAAAAAAATAATAAATAATAATAATATATATATATTATTTTTTATTTAGTATTTTTTATTTTATTTTAAGAAAAAAGATTTATTTATATATATATAATTTTTATTTTTTACAATTTTTTTTGTATTTTAAGAAACATTTTTTTTATATATTGTTAGTTTTTTAAATATAACCTTTGTGAAAGTGACAAAAAGAACGTTAACATTAAAACACATTTTTATGGAAAAAACAATACAATTAAATTGTAAATTAAAAAAAAAATAAAAACAATAAACAATATATAAATACAAGTATTTTTAATTTTAAGGAAAAAATTGTCATAATTTGTTAGTTTCTCAAATATAACATTTGTGAAAGTGACAAAGTATGCTAAGGTTAAAAAAATATATATGTGGAAAAACAGTACAAAAAATATATTTAAAATTATAAATGCAAAAAAATAATGATCAAAAATAGTATAAAATATATTAATACAAGTAATAAAAATTTTAAGGAAAAAGTTGTCATATATTTTGTTAGTTTCCCAAATATAACATTTGTGAAAAGGACATAAACGGCATCGTAACGCTAAACAAATAAAAATCGGTTAAAAAACTAACAAAATATATACAAATATTTTTTCTTAAAATACAAAAAAATAATAATATATATATATATATATATTATTTTTTATTGAGTATTTTTTATTTTATTTTAAGAAAAAAGATGTATTTATATATATATAATTTTTTATTTTTTACTGTTTTTTTTTTTGTATTTTAAGAAACATTTTTTTTATATATTGTTTAAGTTTTTTAAATAAAACCTTTGTAAAAGTGACAAAAAGAACGTTAACATAAACACATTTTTATGGAAAAAACAATACAATTAAATTGTAAATTAAAAAAAAATAAAAACAATAAAAAATATATAAATACAAGTATTTTTAATTTTAAGGAAAAAATGGTCATAATTTGTTAGTTTCTCAAATAAAACATTTGTGAAAGTGACAGTTTTCTCACTTTAAACAAAAAAAATAAAGTACAAAAAATATATATATCTTTTTTTTTTACAATTAGCATTTATGAAAGTGACAAAATGAGCTTAGCAAATGCTTAAAAATACATAAATAAAATAAAAAGTAATATACAAATTATTGGAACTTAGAAAATACATTTAAAGAAGTAATAGTTTTCATATATTTAGTTAGTGTCCCAAATATAGCGTTTTTATCACAGTGAAAGTGATGAAAAGAAAAAAGTAATAGAAATGCATTTTTAATTTTAGGAAATTAGGTTTCATGTATTTTGTTGATTTCCCAACTATAGAAGTGTGAAAGTGACAAAAATAAAAAAATATATATTTATTGAGAAAATTAAATACAAAAAATATTTTTTCAAAAGTATAAATGCAAAAAATAACAATAAAAACAGTGTAAAATAAATAATTAAAATATTTGTACTTTCTTATTTTAAGAAAAAATATATTTTGTTAGTTTCTCAAATATAACATTTGTGAAAGTGACAAATGAAAAAAATCCAAGGAAAACAAATTGATTAAAAAAAGTTAATCATATTTCATTGTTAATTTGCTAAATGCATCATTTGTGAAAGTGACAAAAGAAGAGCAGACCAGAGAAGTGATCCAAAAAGAGGCGTGATTTAAAGGAAGTGTCCAGCGTGTGATTGGTCCATCTCCTCCCTGCAGGTGCAGGACGTCAAGTTCTTCCCTGACGGCCGCTCGGTGGTGGAGACTGTGGGCGTGTCTCGCTTCAAAGTCTTAAGTCACGGCCAAAGGGACGGCTACCACACGGCCAAGATCGAATACCTGGAGGACAAAAAGGTGCGTGAAGAAATCCCCTGTGGGTGCGGGCCTCTTATTTCACACACCTGCTTGTGTCCAGGTGGAGGGGGAGGAGCTTAGTGAGCTGCTGAAGCTGCATGACGCCGTGTACGAGCAGGCCAACAACTGGGTCACCTCGCTCAAGGACAACATGAAGAGTCAGATTCTCAGCCACTTTGGACACCTGCCTGGGAAAGACCCAAACCCCCAGGTGAGAAACGTCTTAGAAAACATAAGTTCTGATGGGTCTTACAGGCCAGTCCAAGTGTAATATTTCATATAAGTTGTGATGGGTCCTACGGGCCAGTCCAAGTGTAATATTTCATATAATAATAATAAGTTGTGATGGGTCCTACAAGCCAGTCCAAGTGTAATATTTATATAATAATAATAAGTTGTGATGGGTCCTACAAGCCAGTCCAAGTGTAATATTTCATATAATAATAATAATAAGTTGTGATGGGTCCTACAGGCCAGTCCAAGTGTAATATTTCATATAATAATAATAATAAGTTGTGATGGATCCTACAGGCCAGTCCAAGTGTAGTATTTCATATAATAAGTTCTGATGGGTCCTACAAGCCAGTCCAAGTGTAATATTTCATATAATAATAATAATAAGTTGTGATGGATCCTACAGGCCAGTCCAAGTGTAATATTCCATATAATAATAATAAGTTGTGATGGATCCTACAGGCCAGTCCAAGTGTAATATTCCATATAATAATAATAAGTTGTGATGGATCCTACAGGCCAGTCCAAGTGTAATATTCCATATAATAATAATAAGTTGTGATGGGTCCTACAGGCCAGTCCAAGTGTAATATTCCATATAATAATAATAAGTTGTGATGGGTCCTACAGGCCAGTCCAAGTGTAATATTTCATATAATAATAATAAGTTGTGATGGGTCCTACAGGCCAGTCCAAGTGTAATATTCCATATAATAATAATAAGTTGTGATGGGTCCTACAGGCCAGTCCAAGTGTAATATTTCATATAATAATAATAAGTTGTGATGGGTCCTACAGGCCAGTCCAAGTGTAATATTCCATATAATAATAATAAGTTGTGATGGATCCTACAGGCCAGTCCAAGTGTAATATTCCATATAATAATAAGTTGTGATGGGTCCTACAGGCCAGTCCAAGTGTAATATTTCATATAATAATAATAAGTTGTGATGGGTCCTACAGGCCAGTCCAAGTGTAATATTCCATATAATAATAATAAGTTGTGATGGATCCTACAGGCCAGTCCAAGTGTAATATTCCATATAATAATAATTTGTGATGGGTCCTACAGGCCAGTCCAAGTGTAATATTCCATATAATAATAATAAGTTGTGATGGGTCCTACAGGCCAGTCCAAGTGTAATATTCCATATAATAATAATAAGTTGTGATGGATCCTACAGGCCAGTCCAAGTGTAATATTCCATATAATAATAATAAGTTGTGATGGGTCCTACAGGCCAGTCCAAGTGTAATATTCCATATAATAATAATAAGTTGTGATGGATCCTACAGGCCAGTCCAAGTGTAATATTCCATATAATAATAATAAGTTGTGATGGGTCCTACAGGCCAGTCCAAGTGTAATATTCCATATAATAATAATAAGTTGTGATGGGTCCTACAGGCCAGTCCAAGTGTAATATTCCATATAATAATAATAAGTTGTGATGGGTCCTACAGGCCAGTCCAAGTGTAATATTCCATATAATAATAATAAGTTGTGATGGGTCCTACAGGCCAGTCCAAGTGTAATATTCCATATAATAATAATAAGTTGTGATGGATCCTACAGGCCAGTCCAAGTGTAATATTTCATATAATAATAATAAGTTGTGATGGATCCTACAGGCCAGTCCAAGTGTAATATTTCATATAATAATAATAAGTTGTGATGGGTCCTACAGGCCAGTCCAAGTGTAATATTCCATATAATAATAATAAGTTGTGATGGATCCTACAGGCCAGTCCAAGTGTAATATTCCATATAATAATAATAAGTTGTGATGGATCCTACAGGCCAGTCCAAGTGTAATATTTATATAATAATAATAAGTTGTGATGGGTCCTACAGGCCAGTCCAAGTGTAATATTCCATATAATAATAATAATAAGTTGTGATGGGTCCTACAGGCCAGTCCAAGTGTAATATTTTATATAATAATAATAATAAGTTGTGATGGGTCCTACAGGCCAGTCCAAGTGTAATATTTATATAATAATAATAAGTTGTGATGGATCCTACAGGCCAGTCCAAGTGGACCAGCCTGGTGCTGGTGGCTGCTGGCTGTCCTCCCCCTGGAGAACCGGGCCCAGCTCACCATCTTGTCCATGAGCAGTCTGAAGGGTCGTCTGCTCGCCATCCGCAAGGTCCTCATCTTCGTCACACGCAAGAGGCCACGATGATGATGATGATGATGACCTCACATCAATGGACTGACTTCTTCTTCACCTGCTTCCTGCACACATGACCATACATGGTCACATGACACCTGTGGTCACATGACTGACTGACTGACCACCTCCTAGCATCCTTCTCACCTGCTCCTCCTCAACACCATCATCTTCTTCACCTGCAGCCGCCATGCTTCCTTCCTCAATATTACTTCTAGAACTTTCTTCTGCTCACATGGAAAACATCTATTTTAAAAAGACGTCAACAAAAGTGTGTATATATATATATATATTTTTTATTGTTTATTTTTGCTAAACATCTTTTAAAGTTGATTATATATAATTAAGGATATTTGTCTTTTTTTTTTTAAGCCAAATAGTTTAATTGAAGTATTGTGCAAAGTATTATTTGCTACAATAATTAGAAGGTTGTAAAAGTTGCTTCTGCTTGCAAAGTTGGACTCAAAACGTCTTTTTAAAAATGGATTCTCTTTCAACAAACACAAAATTCAAGCAACAAAAAAAAAAACATTCTTAAAATTGTATTTTGTTAAAAATCAATCCATCCATTTTCTACCGCTTGTCCCTCTGGATTGTTGGTGTGCACCCTGGCTACTACCCTGGCTACTACCCTGGCTACTACCCTGGCTACTACCCTGACTACTACCCTGACTGCTCTTGTAGCAGCTTTCTTTTTCTTTGTCAACAACTTGGACCAAGGAAGTGGAACTTGGAAACATTTCAAATGGAGACTTCCCTGACATCCAACATGGACTCTAGTCGTCCCTCCGCTCCTTCCACGACCTTTTTTATCGCCAATAAAGAAAATGCATTCATCAAAGTCTCCATCTTTAATCAACTTGAACTCCATTTCCTTCCTTCGCAACAACAAAATCACACTTTGATTTCCTTTAAAAAGCAGGCAGAGATTATGACGTCACAACTTTTAAATCATCCTACCTGCGCCTTGTGGCCACAGGTGTTGGCAATGAAGTCATATTGTGGCCGACACCGCAAATGTTGGTATCGATCCAATACGGATACTGATACTTAGTGCATCCTCAAAGTATTCGCAGCACGATTTTTCCACATTTTCTTCTGTTACAACCTTAAAATGGAATACATTCATTTTTGTCTTCAAAATTCTACACACAACACCATGTTATGGCGAAGTTTTTTTCAGAAATCTTTGCAAATTTATTACATAAAGTATGGGTGAGGGCCGACATCCGGGCAACTGAGCTACATACGGGTTCTTCGAGCCATAGCAACCAGACTGGCGTTGAAAACAAACCGTCGCCATTACTCTTTAACCTGTCGACCTACGCTGGTTAAACCCGTCATTCTGCCTCCAAAATGCCGAAAAACGGTGTTGTTTTTGGTTGTACTAACCACAACTGGAAACAGGGAAAACAAAGGTTGTATTTTGTTCTGCCAAAGCGCGATAAAAGCCCACAGAGACGAGACAAATGGCTCGCAGCTTTACACCGGGAAAACGAGGACGGTTCTCACTGGAGTCCCCCAAAGTCCCGGGTCGTGTGTTCGGATCACTTCCTTTCTGGTAAATATAAGGAACAAAAATCCACCTTCTTAACCACAACTTGGCTATACCGTCCGTGCTAATGTTGTACTTGTTGAATTTGTACCTTATAACGTTCGACAGCTGAAGTTGTTGTTGGGATACCGATATCAACCGATATATACAGTCGTGGAATTAACACATTATTATGCCTAATTTGGACAACCAGGTATGGTGAAGATAAGGTACTTTTTAAAAAAATTAAAAAAAAATATTTATATTTTAGAAACAACGGAGCATTCTTGAATAAAAAAGAAAGTAAAACAATATAAAAACAGTTACATAGAAACTAGTAATGAATGAAAATGAGTAAAATGAAGTGTTAAAGGTTAGTACTATTAGTGGAGCAGCAGCACGCACAATCATGTGTGCTTACGGACTGTATCCCTTGCAGACTGTATTGATATATATTGATATATAATGTAGGAAGCACAATATTGATAACAGAAAGAAATGGGGGGAGGGGGGTTTTTTGGGTTGGTGCACTAATTGTAAGTGTATCTTGTGTTTTTTATGTTGATTTAATAAAAAAAAAAATTATAATAAAAAAAAAAAAAACGATACAGATAATAAAAAAACCGATACCGACAATTTCCGATATTCCGATATTATCGGACATCCCTAATGTCAACTAAAGTATTGACATCCTGATTGAAGTGATTGTGACGTCACAACTTTCAAATCCCTCAGCACACCTGCGCCTTGTGGCCACAGGGGGGCAGTGTTGGCAATGAAGTCAAATTGTGGCCGACTCCGCAAATGTTGGTATCGATCCGATACGGATACCGATAGTTAGTGCATCCTCAAAGTATTTGAGTACCTTTTTTTTTATCCCACATTTTCTTCTGTTACAACCTTAAAATGGAATACATTCAATTTTGTCGACAGCATGTCGCTGGAAAGTGAGTTGAGGTGCGTCACCTGCGTCACCTGCTCCTCCTTGAGAGGCCCACACCTGTCCAAGTGCAAGGTCAATCAGGCCAGGTGTGCACATTGTTCCTGCTTGCTGCCAGACAGCAGGTAGGATGGGAAAATGTTTCATTCAAAGCATTTGTTGTTTTAGCTCGTGGCTTCATTCAAGCCGGCCTGTTTATTAGGGACACTTACACGCATGTACGCTCGCAGGTTACCTGGCCAGGTGTGCCGCCTTTCATTCCCAACGAGCAGCTGGAAGCAACGCGTGGCACGTTTGAAAAGTTCACTGGTACGTTACATGTACATTTAGGCAGGGCCGCCCCGTGGCATAGGCCGTATAGGCAAATGCTAAGGGCGCCGTCCATCAGGGGGCGCCACGCCAGTGCCACAAATGTTGGAGGAAAAATAAATAAATAAATAAATTAAAAGTTGGTACTTAATTAAAATGCAAAGTAAAGCCTATTTAATAGAAATATTATTTGTTACAACATTACGCCCCCCCCCCCCCCCCATCCCCCCGCACGGTGCGCCCCCTCCCTTTCCGTATCATGACTCTTACCACATCAAAAAATCAACACAAGATGTCAAAACGGCCAAAACTGTCAGGTGCCCAGGGAAGAAAAAAGAGAAAAGAAGAGGAGAAACGAGAAAAAGACAGAGGTAGCAGGTAGGTAATGTTAGCCTACATGAAATGATTTGTCTGTTACAGAATGTGATAGTAACCTGGCTTTTTAGCATTAAGCTAATGTTACATGATTCGGCAATTGCTAATCAATAAGTAGCTAGTTCTGTTTTAACGTCGTGTTAATATTGTGGAGGGGGCTAAATTGTTATGGAGAATAATAATGTAACGTTAGGTCATTACAGTACTCCCACCTTACATTCCTCAGGGACATTTGTATTAGATCTTTTAAGCAGGTGTTTTTTGTTGACATTGTTATTGCCTTCTGGTTAGCTAATGTTTGCCCTGCAGGTAATAGTCACTTTTCCACCCCTTTATATATTAGGTATAGTTGTAAGCCTAGTTGTTAAAGTGCACATCATTAATGTTAATTAAGCAATATCACATGAGAGGGAATGCTGTTTTTTTAATTTGAGCACTGCTGTGATTCGGTTAAAGATAATCATAACATAACATTCTCATATAATATGTTCATTTGCTTTCTTTAAGTAAAAAAAAAAGGTCAAAGACAAAGCTATTTGGTTTCTTGTGAGTATATACACTTCACTGCCGATGTGGGTGGGGGGGGGGGCACCTAAAATCTTGCCTAGGGCGCCAGATTGGTTAGGGCCAGGCCTGCATTTAGGCAAACTGAAACATGTGCAAAGTCTTAAAGTATTATTTTATAAATTACCAAACTTTTTTTTAATCAAAGCATGATCGTAACAATCCACACTTTGTGTAATTAGTGCTATCTAAACATGGAAGTGTAGCTCCTCCTCTGAATGCAGGTGCTCCTACAGCAGGAATACAACATCTGGCAAGAAACCAACAGGTCATTAAAATAAAATACAACAATTATTAATGAATTAATTAATTGATGTCCTTTTTATGTTGAGCTGTTTGAAAATGTTTCATTGAATCAAGTTAATTGTCCAGTCATGCTAATAAAAACTGAAATGATCTTTCTAGGGCAGTGGTCCCCAACCACCGGTCCGCGGACCGATTGGTACCGGGCTGCACAAGAAATTAAAAATTTTTTATTTTTATTATTTTTTTTTTTTAATGAAATCAACATAAAAAACACAATATATACATTATATATCAATACAGTCTGCAGGGATACAGTCCGTAAGCACACATGATTGTATTTATTTATGTAAAAACCAAAATTTTTTTTTTTTTTTTTTTTTTTTAAATACACCCCCCTCCACTCCCCCACCGGTCCGTGGGACAAATTTTCAAGCGTTGACCGGTCTGCAGCTACAAAAAGGTTGGGGACCACTGTTCTATGGTACACTTAATAGAAATAATTCAGAGTTAACTATGAACAAATGCCCCAATTTTAAATCAATATTTTTGAGCAATGACAGATTTTAAAGGGGTAAAAAAAAAGTCAGCTTTGTGTTTTTAGAAGGTAACTTTATTTGTTTTGCACATTTCCACAAACATGCTTGAAACATCAAAAGCAACGAGACACCAAAACTGCACGGACGGTCCATTAAAAAGTGTAAAAATGTAGAAAACAACAATTAACTACGATAATATAAAAGGAGTAACATACAGTATGAAGGGTATTCATACGGCCTCATTCATCGTGGTTTACCTGACACATGAAAGGTGACACATTTGGGGTAAGTGCACTGTCCACTTCAGTGTTGGACGTCTTAAAATGTGTTTTGTGGCAATTCCAACTTGGCGTCAGTTGCCATGTCAGGGGCCGCTTTCCATCATTTTCAGCAGACTGCATGGCAAAATGATTTACGCCCCTTTTCCTCTCGCGAGAGATCCCCCCCCCCAGGAATTGGGGCCCCAGTGTAGTGACGAGGGGAGGAGAAAATACAAGTGGAAATATCAAAACATGAATAGTAAGCAAATGTGCTTATTTGACCGATTTTATTGCAATTTTATTGCATTTGTTTATTCCAAAAAAATTTGATTTGTATTGTATAAACAAAATCAAATAATGTTAAAAAAAAGAACAATAAGCAAATAAAAGTAAAACAGGAAGAGAAGGTTGTTAAGAATGAAAAAAGCACATTAAAAAGTAGAATTCTGCAGCTAATTTAATTAAAAAGTGCAATCCTGTTTTTAGTTAAAGGATCTGAGAAGTTTGAGCAGACCTCAGATCAGCGGGAAACTTGTTCTCGTTACATTTCACCTGTCGGCTCTTTTATGCCACTTTTCATTATTTTATTGTTTTTTTACATTGCATTTTTACAACGTGCGGCGAGCCGTTAAAAATCGGCCCCCGTCGTAAAAAGAGCACTTTTCCAAAGAAGGTCACCTAAAGTTGAAGAGTAGCTCGTTGCTAACATCCTGAACCATCTATTTGTCAAAGGGTGGCAATACGGTTAGAGAAAAACAGGAATTCCTGGAAATGTATTGAACGTGGGAGAATGAGTTGAATGTGGAATGCTTTGAATTGTATAAAACATGAAGAAGTTTGAAAAATGGACAATTCATTTGGAATGGGAAAAATGTCCCGGAAATCCTGGAATTTTTTTTGGAATTGTTGAAGTAGAGCGCACAATTCCTGAACAGGTTGAATATTTTGAAGTTGGAACGGTTTGAATCAGATGAAAAATTTAGGAGTTGGGAAATTTTGAAGAATGTCCCATTGAGTTGGAAACAAATTGGGAAAAGAGGGAATTTTTGGGAAAAAATGTAAACTTGTCTGAATGGGTTAAAATGGTTGGTGTTGACATTTTTCAAATCGGTCAAGAAATGTTGAAGTAGTACCATTTTTAATTGAGAAATGGTATAACCGAATTCCCTGAATTTCGGGAAAACCGGGAATTTTTCCAGTTAAAAAAAAAAATTAGTTTTTTGTCCTGATTAAGAGGAATGTTTTGACGGTAGGACGGTTGAAATGGGTTGAAAAATGTGGAAGGAGTAGTCTACAGAAAAAAGGGTGGAAATAGGGCTTTGGAAAACTGGGAATTCTGTGAATTCCTGGAATTTTTTTGAACTTGGAAAAATGATAGTTTGAATATCCAGGATGGTGGGATGTGTTGAAGGTGGAATGGTTTGAATCGGTTGAAAAATGTGGAAATGGTGAACGTTTGAAAAATGGACAATTCATTTTGAATGGGAAAAATGTCCCGGAAATCTGGGAATTTTTTTGGAATTGTTGAAGTAGAGCACAAAATTCCTAAACAGGTTGAATATTTTGAAGTTGGAACGGTTTGAATCAGATGAAAAATGTATGAGTTGTGAAATTTTGAAGAATGTTCCATTGATTTGAAAAAATTGGGAATTTCGGGAAAAGAGGGAATATTTTCTTGAAAAATAGTCAACTTGAATGGTCTGAATGGGTTAAAATGGTTGGTGTTGGAATTTTTCAAATCGGTCAAGCAATGTTGAAGTAGTACCATTTTTAATTGAGAAATGGTATTACGGAATTCCCTGAATTTCGGGAAAACCGGGAATTTTTCCAGTTAAAAAAAAAACATTGTTTTTTTGTCCTGATTAAGAGGAATGTTTTGACGGTGAAACTGTTGAAATGGGTTGAAAAATGTGTAAGGAGTAGTCCACAGAAAAAAGGGTGGAAATAGGGCTTTGGAAAACTAGGAATTCCTGGAATTTTTTTGAACTTTTGAAGAATGTTCCATTGATTTGGAAAAAATTGGGAAAAGAGGGATTTTTTTTGGAAAAATTGTAAAAAAGTTGAATGGTTCGAATGAGTTACAATGGTTGGTGTTAGAATTTTTCAAACCGGTCAAGAAATGTTGAAGTAGTACTATTTTTTAAATTGAGAAATGGTATTACGGAATTCCCTGAATTACGAGAAAACCGGGAATTTTTCCAGTTAAAAAAACAACTTACTTTTTTGTCCTGAATAAGAGGAATGTTTTGATGGTAAAAAGGTTGAAATGGGTTGAAAAATGTGGAAGGAGTAGTCCACAGAAAAAAGGGTGGAAATAGGGCTTTGGAAAACTGGGAATTCTGGGAATTCCTGGAATTTTTTTGAACTTGTAAAAATGATAGTTTGAATATCCAGGATGGTGGGATGTGTTGAAGGTGGAATGGTTTGAATCGGTTGAAAAATGTGGAAATGGTGAACGTTTGAAAAATGGCCAATTCATTTTGAATGGGAAAAATGTCCCGGAAAACTGGGAATTCTGGGAAATCTGGAAATTTTTGGAATTTGTCAAGGGAAAGCCAGTGGTTCTCGTAAGTGCCGTACATTATTGTATACATCGGCAGTGGGCGGAGCCTGCCGGCGAATACGACTCCAGGCCTTTCCCAATAAACTGTGCTTCCACATGTGATCAGAATATAAATATAATGTTGACTGCATGATAGCTATGGCATCATGCGCCCCCCGGTGGTGGAAGTTTATAACACCATAACTTCCTCAAACATGCTCCGATCTTCTTAAAATTTTCGTCATCGGCTACCGTCATGTGTGCCGCCCGACTCGCCTCGCTACATGAATGTTGTTTATACAATGTCCATGTAGCTACTAGCTACATGTATGTTGTTTACACAATGTCTATGTAGCCACTAGCTACATGTATGTTGTTTACACAATGTCTATGTAGCTACTAGCTACATGTATGTTGTTTACACAATGTCTATGTAGCTACTAGCTACATGTATGTTGTTTACACAATGTCTATGTAGCTACTAGCTACATGTATGTTGTTTACACAATGTCTATGTAGCTACTAGCTACATGTATGTTGTTTACACAATGTCTATGTAGTTTCTAGCTACATGTATGTTAATTTATAGCAGTGATTCTCCAACCGTGGTACGCAGACTCCATCTCGTCTTACGTGGTATGTAACACATGCTTACCGTTAGCACTTTAATGTTAGCATGCTAGCATGCTAACATTAAAGTGCTAGCTTTTTGAGCTAATTTTGCAACCATTTAACCTAGAGTCATATAACTCGGTATGTGACGGGAGTTAACTGTTAGTGTGCTAACGTTAGCATGCTAGCAAGCTAGCTTAAGCATGCTAACTTTTTCATCTAATTTTACACTTTTTTCTCTTATTCCCACAGCCAGACACCTTTCAGCCGTGCTACTTGTAATGTGAGACATGCTAACTGTTGGCATGCTGTTGTTAGCACACATGCTAAATGTTAGCATTTTTATGTAAGCATGCTAACGTTGTGGTACGCAGGCTCCCTCTAGTGGTCGCCAAACAATCACGTCATCAAATATTCAAGCACAGTGCGACTGTTAAAACTGTACATAATGTTACAAATATTAAATATACTTGTTTAATAAAACCCTAGCCTTGTTTTTAATGAGTACTTAGGCCTACTACACTACTGTATTTAATGTTGTCATTATGGTGGCACTTAATGAATACTTAGGCCTACTACACTACTGTATTTAATGTTGTCATTATGGTGGTACTTAATGAATACTTAGGTCTACTACACTACTGTATTTAATGTTGTCATTATGGTGGTACTTAATGAATACTTAGGTCTACTACACTACTGTATTTAATGTTGTCATTATGGTGGTACTTAATGAATACTTAGGTCTACTACACTACTGTATTTAATGTTGTCATTATGGTGGTACTTAATGAATACTTAGGTCTACTACACTACTGTATTTAATGTTGTCATTATGGTGGTACTTAATGAATACTTAGGTCTACTACACGACTGTATTTAATGTTATGATGGTGGTACTTAATGAATACTTAGGCCTACTACACTACTGTATTTAATGTTGTCATTATGGTGGTACTTAATGAATACTTAGGTCTACTACACTACTGTATTTAATGTTGTCATTATGGTGGTACTTAATGAATACTTAGGTCTACTACACTACTGTATTTAATGTTGTCATTATGGTGGTACTTAATGAATACTTAGGTCTACTACACTACTGTATTTAATGATGTCATTATGGTGGTACTTAATGAATACTTAGGTCTACTACACGACTGTATTTAATGTTGTCATGATGGTGGTACTTAATGAATACTTAGGTCTACTACACGACTGTATTTAATGTTATGATGGTGGTACTTGGAGTGTTTGCTAGGGTGGTACTTACAAGTTTGAGAACCACTTGATGTATATTAATATATCTATCAAGCATCAATATTAATATATCTATAAATATTTATGTAAGTATTACATCACCCGTCTGTATGAATATACCTATAAATATGTATATAAACATTACATCACCTATATATATACTGTATGTATATATATATATATATATATATATATATATATATATATATATATATATATATATATATATATATATATATATATATATATATATATATATATGTATATATATATATATATATATATATATATATATATATATATATATATATATATATATATATATATATATATATATATATATATATATATATCATCTTCTGCGTGGGGCCCCCTTGAAAGTAGATCCGGCCCTGCTGGGGGCGGAGCGATCAGGAGGAGAAGGCGGGGACAGAGGCGCTGTGAGGCGGCCACTGTCACCGGGGTCAGTCGGTGTGAGTGTCGCGGCGGTGGAGGCTCCACCGGAGGAAGGGTCGCCGTCATCGAAGAGGATTTTAACCACAGAAAGAACATTTATTTTGCCAACGATGACTCGTCCGATGTTTGCGTGAAGAATATTTAAGTCGCCTTGCTGAATTTCCGCCGTTTAACCGCTCGTAAAAATGGCGAACGAATCCCCGGCCAAGAGCCTGGTGGACATCGACCTGGCGGCGCTGCGGGTGAGTTCCAATCTCTGCCCGGCGTCGGGGCTTGTTTAGCGGGCTCAAAAAGAACCGCTAACCGGGGCTCCTCTTTGTCTCGTCTCCGCCGCGGTGTCAGGCCGGGCGCTGCCGGCTCTCGCATCAAACACACCCTCGCGCGGTGACCGCTGTGTTCAGCACGATAACGGAGCGCTTGTTTCCTCACACAGGACCCCGCCGGCATCTTCGAGCTGGTGGAAGTGGTGGGGAATGGCACCTATGGACAAGTTTATAAGGTTAGTGTGTATATTTATGGATGTGTTTATTGATTTATGTCCGTGTGGGAGCACAAACATGCCTTTCAACGTTCCATCCTATTGATGCTCAGCTGGCCTGCTTGTCACATCCATTATTTATCTGCTCCTGCCCATATTGACTCCAAGAAAAAGGAGGGCTGGTCCTTTCTCCTCCTCCTCCTCCTCATCCCCCTGACATCTACACCTCCTCCTGCTCCTCATCCTCATCCCCCTGACATCTACACCTCCTCCTGCTCCTCATCCTCATCCCCCTGACATCTACGCCCCGGTTAGCTGCGGCGTGCACATGGCGGCGAGGGCCTCCATTGCACCGATTTGAGGAGATTCCATCCCCGTGACAGGCTTCAGCGCCATTGGATGGGCGGCGTTTGCGCATTTGTGCACGCCACTGCCCACCGAGGCCTTCTTTCCTGTCGCTGGAATGGTTCTCTGTGCTGCATGGGGGGGATAGGTCCGTCCAACACACACACACACACACACACACACACACACACACACACACACGCACACACACACACACACACACACACACACATTCTTGTATTTCACACCTTCTTGAGACCTCCGAAAAATGCCTCCCTCTTTAGGACCAGCCTTTCTTGATATATAAAGAAGTGTATTTACAACATTAATAATATATACATACTATGCAAATATAAAAAAAAGCTTGTTGTGAAAAATGAGTTGGAATTTCACAAGGAAAAGGTAGAATTTTGGCAGTATTATAACAAAAGTCGTCGTGTCACTCAACGCAAGTCAAAATTTTACAAGAAAAACGGAAAATGTGTGCAATATTATGATAAAAGTTGGAATTTTACTCAATAAGTCGCAATTTTAAAAGAAAAGCTCGATACGTTATGGAAAGAGTCGTCATTTTACTCGACAAAAGTCAACATTTTGTAAGAAAACTTAAAAATGTTGGCGTACCACCTTGCATTTAAACTCTGATACACATGCAAAAACATGTTTACTTGTGTGTGATATCATGTGCGATACAAGCAGTCCTGCAGCGTGTTTACTTGTGTGTGATATCATGTGCGATACAAGCAGTTCTGCAGCGTGTTTACTTGTGTGTGATATCATGTGCGATACAAGCAGTCCTGCAGAGTGTTTACTTGTGTGTGATATCATGTGCGATACAAGCAGTGTTTACTTGTGTGTGATATCATGTGCGATACAGAGTGTTTACTTGTGTGTGATATCATGTGCGATACAAGCAGTCCTGCAGCGTGTTTACTTGTGTGTGATATCATGTGCGATACAAGCAGTTCTGCAGCGTGTTTACTTGTGTCTGATATCATGTGCGATACAAGCAGAGTGTTTACTTGTGTGTGATATCATGTGCGATACAAGCAGAGTGTTTACTTGTGTGTGATATCATGTGCGATACAAGCAGTGTTTACTTGTGTGTGATATCATGTGCAATACAGAGTGTTTACTTGTGTGTGATATCATGTGCGATACAAGCAGAGTGTTTACTTGTGTGTGATATCATGTGCGATACAAGCAGTTCTGCAGCGTGTTTACTTGTGTGTGATATCATGTGCGATACAAGCAGAGTGTTTACTTGTGTGTGATATCATGTGCGATACAAGCAGTGTTTACTTGTGTGTGATATCATGTGCGATACAGAGTGTTTACTTGTGTGTGATATCATGTGCGATACAAGCAGAGTGTTTACTTGTGTGTGATATCATCTGCGATACAAGCAGTGTTTACTTGTGTGTGATATCATGTGCGATACAAGCAGAGTGTTTACTTGTGTGTGATATCATCTGCGATACAAGCAGTGTTTACTTGTGTGTGATATCATGTGCGATACAAGCAGAGTGTATACATATATACATGTATATATATACAAAAGGTAAACATGCTAGGCTATAGGCTACTAGGAGCTAGCAGCTACACAACAGCTAAGCACACAATAGCACACAAGCTAGACATAGATAATAATCATTGAACAATGAAATGGCACAGATTTGACAAGTTAGGTGAATGGTTGGTGTTAGGTGAATGGTTGGTGTTAGGTGAATGGTTGGTGTTAGGTGAATGGTTGGTGTTAGGTGAATGGTTGGTGTTAGGTGAATGGTTGGTGTTAGGTGAATGGTTGGTGTTAGGTGAATGGTTGGTGTTAGGTGAATGGTTGGTGTTAGGTGAATGGTTGGTGTTTGGTGAATGGTTGGTGTTAGGTGAATGGTTGGTGTTTGGTGAATGGTTGGTGTTTGGTGAATGGTTGGTGTTAGGTGAATGGTTGGTGTTAGGTGAATGGTTGGTGTTAGGTGAATGGTTGGTGTTAGGTGAATGGTTGGTGTTTGGTGAATGGTTGGTGTTAGGTGAATGGTTGGTGTTAGGTGAATGGTTGGTGTTAGGTGAATGGTTGGTGTTAGGTGAATGGTTGGTGTTAGGTGAATGGTTGGTGTTTGGTGAATGGTTGGTGTTAGGTGAATGGTTGGTGTTTGGTGAATGGTTGGTGTTAGGTGAATGGTTGGTGTTAGGTGAATGGTTGGTGTTAGGTGAATGGTTGGTGTTAGGTGAATGGTTGGTGTTAGGTGAATGGTTGGTGTTAGGTGAATGGTTGGTGTTAGGTGAATGGTTGGTGTTAGGTGAATGGTTGGTGTTAGGTGAATGGTTGGTGTTAGGTGAATGGTTGGTGTTAGGTGAATGGTTGGTGTTTGGTGAATGGTTGGTGTTAGGTGAATGGTTGGTGTTAGGTGAATGGTTGGTGTTAGGTGAATGGTTGGTGTTAGGTGAATGGTTGGTGTTTGGTGAATGGTTGGTGTTAGGTGAATGGTTGGTGTTAGGTGAATGGTTGGTGTTAGGTGAATGGTTGGTGTTAGGTGAATGGTTGGTGTTAGGTGAATGGTTGGTGTTAGGTGAATGGTTGGTGTTAGGTGAATGGTTGGTGTTAGGTGAATGGTTGGTGTTAGGTGAATGGTTGGTGTTTGGTGAATGGTTGGTGTTAGGTGAATGGTTGGTGTTTGGTGAATGGTTGGTGTTTGGTGAATGGTTGGTGTTTGGTGAATGGTTGGTGTTTGGTGAATGGTTGGTGTTAGGTGAATGGTTGGTGTTAGGTGAATGGTTGGTGTTTGGTGAATGGTTGGTGTTAGGTGAATGGTTGGTGTTTGGTGAATGGTTGGTGTTAGGTGAATGGTTGGTGTTAGGTGAATGGTTGGTGTTAGGTGAATGGTTGGTGTTAGGTGAATGGTTGGTGTTAGGTGAATGGTTGGTGTTTGGTGAATGGTTGGTGTTAGGTGAATGGTTGGTGTTAGGTGAATGGTTGGTGTTTGGTGAATGGTTGGTGTTAGGTGAATGGTTGGTGTTTGGTGAATGGTTGGTGTTTGGTGAATGGTTGGTGTTTGGTGAATGGTTGGTGTTTGGTGAATGGTTGGTGTTTGGTGAATGGTTGGTGTTTGGTGAATGGTTGGTGTTAGGTGAATGGTTGGTGTTAGGTGAATGGTTGGTGTTAGGTGAATGGTTGGTGTTTGGTGAATGGTTGGTGTTAGGTGAATGGTTGGTGTTTGGTGAATGGTTGGTGTTAGGTGAATGGTTGGTGTTAGGTGAATGGTTGGTGTTTGGTGAATGGTTGGTGTTAGGTGGATGGTTGGTGTTTGGTGAATGGTTGGTGTTAGGTGAATGGTTGGTGTTAGGTGAATGGTTGGTGTTTGGTGAATGGTTGGTGTTTGGTGAATGGTTGGTGTTAGGTGAATGGTTGGTGTTAGGTGAATGGTTGGTGTTTGGTGAATGGTTGGTGTTAGGTGAATGGTTGGTGTTTGGTGAATGGTTGGTGTTAGGTGAATGGTTGGTGTTAGGTGAATGGTTGGTGTTAGGTGAATGGTTGGTGTTAGGTGAATGGTTGGTGTTAGGTGAATGGTTGGTGTTTGGTGAATGGTTGGTGTTAGGTGAATGGTTGGTGTTAGGTGAATGGTTGGTGTTTGGTGAATGGTTGGTGTTAGGTGAATGGTTGGTGTTTGGTGAATGGTTGGTGTTTGGTGAATGGTTGGTGTTTGGTGAATGGTTGGTGTTTGGTGAATGGTTGGTGTTTGGTGAATGGTTGGTGTTAGGTGAATGGTTGGTGTTAGGTGAATGGTTGGTGTTAGGTGAATGGTTGGTGTTTGGTGAATGGTTGGTGTTAGGTGAATGGTTGGTGTTTGGTGAATGGTTGGTGTTAGGTGAATGGTTGGTGTTAGGTGAATGGTTGGTGTTTGGTGAATGGTTGGTGTTAGGTGGATGGTTGGTGTTTGGTGAATGGTTGGTGTTAGGTGAATGGTTGGTGTTAGGTGAATGGTTGGTGTTAGGTGAATGGTTGGTGTTAGGTGAATGGTTGGTGTTAGGTGAATGGTTGGTGTTTGGTGAATGGTTGGTGTTAGGTGAATGGTTGGTGTTAGGTGAATGGTTGGTGTTAGGTGAATGGTTGGTGTTTGGTGAATGGTTGGTGTTAGGTGAATGGTTGGTGTTAGGTGAATGGTTGGTGTTAGGTGAATGGTTGGTGTTTGGTGAATGGTTGGTGTTAGGTGAATGGTTGGTGTTTGGTGAATGGTTGGTGTTTGGTGAATGGTTGGTGTTTGGTGAATGGTTGGTGTTTGGTGAATGGTTGGTGTTTGGTGAATGGTTGGTGTTAGGTGAATGGTTGGTGTTAGGTGAATGGTTGGTGTTTGGTGAATGGTTGGTGTTAGGTGAATGGTTGGTGTTTGGTGAATGGTTGGTGTTTGGTGAATGGTTGGTGTTAGGTGAATGGTTGGTGTTAGGTGAATGGTTGGTGTTAGGTGAATGGTTGGTGTTAGGTGAATGGTTGGTGTTAGGTGAATGGTTGGTGTTAGGTGAATGGTTGGTGTTTGGTGAATGGTTGGTGTTTGGTGAATGGTTGGTGTTTGGTGAATGGTTGGTGTTTGGTGAATGGTTGGTGTTTGGTGAATGGTTGGTGTTAGGTGAATGGTTGGTGTTAGGTGAATGGTTGGTGTTAGGTGAATGGTTGGTGTTTGGTGAATGGTTGGTGTTTGGTGAATGGTTGGTGTTTGGTGAATGGTTGGTGTTTGGTGAATGGTTGGTGTTTGGTGAATGGTTGGTGTTAGGTGAATGGCATAGAATAGAATGACATCTATTACGTTGTTGTATGTGATATATGACATCTATTACATTGTTGTATGTGATATATGACATCTATTACGTTGTTGTATGTGATATATGACATCTATTACGTTGTTGTATGTGATATATGACATCTATTACATTGTTGTATGTGATATATGACATCTATTACATTGTTGTATGTGATATATGACATCTATTACATTGTTGTATGTGATATATGACATCTATTACATTGTTGTATGTGATACATGACATCTATTACATTGTTGTATGTGATATATGACATCTATTACATTGTTGTATGTGATATATGACATCTATTACGTTGTTGTATGTGATATATGACATCTATTACATTGTTGTATGTGATATATGACATCTATTACATTGTTGTATGTGATATATGACATCTATTACATTGTTGTATGTGATATATGACATCTATTACATTGTTGTATGTGATATATGACATCTATTACATTGTTGTATGTGATACATGACATGTACTACATTGTTGTATGCGATATATCACATCTATTACATTGTTGTATGTGATATATGACATCTATTACGTTGTTGTATGTGATATATGACATCTATTACATTGTTGACATCTATTACATTGTTGTATGTGATATATGACATCTATTACATTGTTGACATCTATTACATTGTTGTATGTGATATATGACATCTATTACATTGTTGTATGTGATACATGACATCTATTACATTGTTGTATGTGATACATGACATCTATTACATTGTTGTATGTGATATATGACATCTATTACATTGTTGTATGTGATATATGACATCTATTACATTGTTGTATGTGATACATGACATCTATTACATTGTTGTATGTGATATATGACATCTATTACATTGTGGTATGTGATTTATGACATCTATTACATGGTTGTATGTGATATATGACATCTATTACATTGTTGTATGTGATATATGACATCTATTACATTGTTGACATCTATTACATTGTTGTATGTGATATATGACATCTATTACATTGTTGTATGTGATATATGACATCTATTACATAGTTGTATGTGAAACATGACATCTATTACATTGTTGTATGTGATACATGACATCTATTACATTGTTGTATGTGATATATGACATCTATTACATTGTTGTATGTGATTTATGACATCTATTACATGGTTGTATGTGATATATGACATCTATTACATTGTTGTATGTGATACACGACATCTATTACATTGTTGTATGTGATATATGACATCTATTACATTGTTGTATGTGATATATGACATCTATTACATTGTTGTATGTGATACATGACATCTATTACATTGTTGTATGTGATACAGGACATCTATTACATTGTTGTATGTGATACATGACATCTATTACATTGTTGTATGTGATATATGACATCTATTACATTGTTGTATGTGATATATGACATCTATTACATTGTTGTATGTGATATATGACATCTATTACATTGTTGTATGTGATATATGACATCTATTACATTGTTGTATGTGATATATGACATCTATTACATTGTTGTATGTGATATATGACATCTATTACATTGTTGTATGTGATATATGACATCTATTACATTGTTGTATGTGATATATGACATCTATTACATTGTTGTATGTGATATATGACATGTATTACGTTGTTGTATGTGATATATGACATCTATTACGTTGTTGTATGTGATACATGACAAGTACAGTATTGTAGTACTTCAACATGGTGATAAATACTATATGTGATGAAGTATAAGACGTATAGTTGCAGTAGTACAAGAAGTGAGTACATTGTTAGCGTCTATAAACTACAAAGTAGCGACTAGCTAGCTGCTGATGTTCCTGCCACTCGCTGGCGACCACACAGGAAGTAGAACACAGCGACAGGAAGTGAGTCGCCCTGACCTTTGTCCAGCGTGCCATCAACAGGAAGTGTTGCTTTGTGCACCAGTATTAGCTTAGCCTTTAGCCTCAAGTGTCACCTCCATATATATCTGTCACCTATAGTCCAGTGCGGCTAATGTATGGAACATATAGTTTTCTTCTCAAATTCAGTGGGTGTGGCCTATATGTGGGTGTGCTCTATAGTCCCAAAATACATTCTATGTTGTATTTGTTTAACAAAATGAAAAACTTCCAATTGGCCTTGCAGGCTTTGATTAGTCAGAGTGTGGCCCTCAGTGGCAAAGACCTGGACCCCCTGACCTGAATACTGCGAGTACCCAGAGCTAAAGTCCAGATGGAAAGTTGGCCCAGGGTGAGCGCGGCCGTCAGTAACCTGAGTGGAATGTGCGCTCCGGCTTTTCTGCATTTCCCAAATAACAGGAAGTTGTATCTCTACGGTCGTGCTTTTCCAAAATAAAACCATCTTGTTATCTTCCCCCTCCCCCGGATCGGAGATTGCATCATCCTAAAGGATCGGCGATCAAGCTTTTGTTTATCCGAACGTGACGAGTCAGCGACTCTTTGCTGGAATAATCCTGTCATGCTCGTAGTGTTTGATTTGGAACTATTTGTGGCAAGGCTTTTATTTGGCCAATGAAAGTGTTGACTGAGGCCGAGGCTAAAATGTAGCGGCCCTCGTTCCAAAGACGCCGTGACTTCCTCGGAATGTCGTGTGTACTTTTGTGCATGCTAATAAATATGGATTGTTTTTGATAATGAAATCTGTTTTTATTGCCATATTTAGAAAAAATAGCCGATTATGACAACTACTGTCCGGTTGTTCTCTTGTTTAAGCATCATGTTGGAGTACATGTTACAAATGCAAGTCCAAGTCCTTATGACAGTTGTGTATACTTTATGGCAGTGTTTCTTTACCATAGGGCCGCCCCAAAATATCTGTTCTCAGCTGTGCTCCTTATGGGTACTCGGTTGTAATACACTTTTCCACCACTTGTGGCAGTAATGTCAATATCAAACCAACAGAAGTAAAGTCATAGAGAAGTTTCTTTAAGCGCCAAAATTATGATTAAAGTGGTGAAGCTGTATTTTAAAGTTTATTTAAGAATCCTAGTCATTAATATTTATTGTTAATTTAGTTAGTTTTTAGTCCCTTCTTTTGATGTATATTTATTTTTGTAATCAGTCTGAGCTAAGCCTGGACAATGATCTTTGCGATGAACACATGATTTCATATCTCTGACAAATTTTATCCTGCAAAACGGAAACTAGGTTAGATATAATTATTGGATAGGATTAAAATCCAAGATTACTAATTAAGTTATAATATTTGAGTGGGCCCCGGGCCCCTGTGTAGTGGAAAAGTCGGGCCGTGAGGTAAAAAAGCTGAGGAACCCCTGCTTTGTGGTGTTTGACGAGTGCGTTCAGAGAGATAAGAAGTGGGATAACTTCCGAGATAAGAAGTGGGATAACTTCCGAGATAAGAAGTGGGATAACTTCCGAGCTAAGAAGTGGGATAACTTCCGAGATAAGACGTGGGCTAACTTCCGAGATAAGAAGTGGGATAACTTTCGAGATAAGAAGGGGGATAACTTCTGAGCTAAGAAGTAGGATAACTTCCGAGATAAGAAGTGGGCTAACTTCCGAGATAAGAAGGGGGATAACTTCCGAGATAAGAAGTGGGATAACTTCCGAGATAAGAAGTGGGATAACTTTCGAGATAAGAAGGGGCATAACTTCTGAGCTAAGAAGTGGGCTAACTTCCGAGATAAGAAGTGGGATAACTTCTGAGATAAGAAGTGGGATAACTTCCGAGATAAGAAGTGGGATAACTTCTGAGATAAGAAGTGGGCTAACTTCCGAGATAAGAAGTGTACTAACTTCCGAGATAAGAAGTGGGCTAACTTCCGAGATAAGAAGTGGGCTAACTTCCGAGATAAGAAGTGGGCTAACTTCCGAGATAAGAAGTGGGCTAACTTCCGAGATAAGAAGTGTGCTAACTTCCGAGATAAGAAGTGGGATAACTTCCGAGATAAAAAGGGGGATAACTTCCGAGCTAAGAAGTGGGATAACTTCTGAGATAAGAAGTGGGCTAACTTCCGAGATAAGAAGTGTGCTAACTTCCGAGATAAGAAGTGGGCTAACTTCTTAGATAAGAAGTGGGCTAACTTCCGAGATAAGTAGTGTGCTAACTTCCGAGATAAGAAGTGGGCTAACTTCCGAGATAAGAAGTGGGCTAACTTCCGAGATAAGAAGTGGGCTAACTTCTGAGATAAGAAGTGTACTAACTTCTGAGATAAGAAGTGGGCTAACTTCCGAGATAAGAAGTGGGCTAACTTCTTAGATAAGAAGTGGGCTAACTTCCGAGATAAGAAGTGGGCTAACTTCCGAGATAAGAAGTGGGCTAACTTCCGAGATAAGAAGGGGGCTAACTTCCGAGATAAGAAGTGGGCTAACTTCCGAGATAAGAAGTGGGCTAACTTCCGAGATAAGAAGTGGGCTAACTTCTGAGATAAGAAGTGTACTAACTTCTGAGATAAGAAGTGGGCTAACTTCCGAGATAAGAAGTGGGCTAACTTCTTAGATAAGAAGTGGGCTAACTTCCGAGATAAGAAGTGGGCTAACTTCCGAGATAAGAAGGGGGCTAACTTCCGAGATAAAAAGTGGGCTAACTTCCGAGATAAGAAGTGGGCTAACTTCCGAGATAAGAAGTGGGCTAACTTCCGAGATAAGAAGTGGGCTAACTTCCGAGATAAGAAGTGTGCTAACGGGCACAGTTTCCAGCCCCCTGGCCAAGCACCCACCCTGCATGACTTATTAAAGCCAGCGTCTAGTCCTGCTCCTTAATGACAGTTGTTGGTCTGTCTGAGCTGGTGTGCTTTAGATTGGAGGAAGTGTGTGTGTGTGTGTGTGTGTGTGTGTGTGTGTGTGTGTGTGTGTGTGTGTGTGTGTGTGTGTAGGCGGGGGGGCTACAGTACGCGTGGCCATCTGGAGGGAGCAGAGAAAAGCAAGTGGGGGGTGTTGTTTGTCCCAAAGACTCCCAGTCAGTGCATGAATCTAAAGCCATGCTCACATAGCTAAATAAATCTCGTTGTTTACGTTTAACAAAGATTATTTTGTTCATTTTGTTTTTGTTTAGCAAGTAAGAAATGTTTGACTTATATTGTACGACTTGGAAACGTTGTTTGGAGCGATGAATTGAGAATCCATATGAGTAAAAACGCTACGGACGGCTAGAAGACGGACCGGCACTTCTACTTCCGGTTGAAAGCACAAAACAGAAGGAATTCCCATTCACCCAGCAGAGCCTGCAGTGAACAAACTCATCCACAGGATGGTGCCATAGCACAAACAATAACACACCTTTTCAGTGTCAGTGCTTGTGTTTTATGAAAACTATTTGCTTCATGGCCGCCAACGAGGAAAAATACATCAATTAGCCGCACCGTTTTATAAACCGCAGGGTTCAAAGTTTAGAAAAAAAAGTCGATGACTAGTGGACTGATCGTTAAGATAGTCGATGACGAGTGGAGCGATCATTAAGATAGTCGATGACTAGTGGAGCGATCGGTAAGATAGTCGATGACTAGCGGACTGATCATTAAGATAGTTGATGACTAGTGGACCGATCTTTAAGATAGTCGATGACTAGTGGACCGATCTTTAAGATAGTCGATGACTAGTGGACCGATCATTAAGATAGTTGATGACTAGTGGACCGATCTTTAAGATAGTCGATGACTAGTGGACCGATCGTTAAGATAGTCGATGACTAGTGGACCAATCATTAAGATAGTCGATGACTAGTGGAGCGATCGGTAAGATAGTCAATGACTAGTGGACCGATCATTAAGATAGTCGATGACTAGTGGACCGATCTTTAAGATAGTCGATGACTAGTGGACCGATCATTAAGATAGTCGATGACTAGTGGACCGATCATTAAGATAGTTGATGACTAGTGGACCGATCTTTAAGATAGTCGATGACTAGTGGACCGATCGTTAAGATAGTCGATGACTAGTGGACCGATTGTTAAGATAGTCGATGACGAGTGGGCCAAACGTTAAGATAGTCGTGGACCGATCGTTAAGATAGTCGATGACTTGTGGACCGATCGTTAAGATAGTCGATGACTAGTGGACCGATTGTTAAGATAGTCGATGACTAGTGGACCGATCGTTAAGATAGTCGATGACTAGTGGACCGATCGTAGTCGATGACTAGTGGACCGATTGTTAAGATAGTCGATGACTAGTGGACCGATCGTTAAGATAGTCGATGACTAGTGGACCGATTGTTAAGGTAGTCGATGACGAGTGGGCCAAACGTTAAGATAGTCGTGGACCGATCGTTAAGATAGTCGATGACTTGTGGACCGATCGTTAAGATAGTCGATGACTAGTGGACCGATTGTTAAGATAGTCGATGACTAGTGGACCGATCGTTAAGATAGTCGATGACTAGTGGACCGATCGTTAAGATAGTCGATGACTAGTGGACCGATCATTAAGATAGTTGATGACTAGTGGACTGATCTTTAAGATAGTCGATGACTAGTGGACCGATCGTTAAGATAGTCGATGACTAGTGGACCAATCGTTAAGATAGTCGATGACTAGTGGACCAATCGTTAAGATAGTCGAGGACTAGTGGACCGATCTTTAAGATAGTCGATGACGAGTGGGCCAAACGTTAAGATAGTCGTGGACTGATCGTTAAGATAGTCGATGACTAGTGGACCGATCATTAAGATAGTTGATGACTAGTGGACTGATCTTTAAGATAGTCGATGACTAGTGGACCGATCGTTAAGATAGTCGATGACTAGTGGACCGATCATTAAGATAGTCGATGACTAGTGGACCGATCTTTAAGATAGTCGATGACTAGTGGACCGATCGTTAAGATATTCGATGACTAGTGGACCGATTGTTAAGATAGTCGATGACTAGTGGACCGATCGTTAAGATAGTCGATGACTAGTGGACCGATTGTTAAGATAGTCGATGACGAGTGGGCCAAACGTTAAGATAGTCGTGGACCGATCGTTAAGATAGTCGATGACTAGTGGACCGATCGTTAAGATAGTCGATGACTAGTGGACCGATTGTTAAGATAGTCGATGACTAGTGGACCGATTGTTAAGATAGTCAATGACGAGTGGACCGATCGTTAAGATAGTCGATGACTAGTGGACCGATTGTTAAGATAGTCGATGACGAGTGGGCCAAACGTTAAGATAGTCGTGGACCGATCGTTATGATAGTCGATGACTAGTGGACCGATCGTTAAGATAGTCGATGACTAGTGGACCGATCGTTAAGATAGTCGATGACTAGTGGACCGATTGTTAAGATAGTCGATGACGAGTGGGCCAAACGTTAAGATAGTCGTGGACCGATCTTTAAGATAGTGGATGACTAGTGGACCGATCATTAACATAGTGAATGACTAGTGGACTATGAAGATAGTCGTTAGTTGCAGCTCTACGCGACACTACATTCCTGCACGTAATAAAAACAAGTCTGGAGAAAAGTCAAGTAAACTGATGGCATTGCAGGGGCGGGACTAGATGACGACTTCTCTAATTTGTGCTCTAATAATGACGGCCGTAATAAAAGGGCGAGGGTGTTTTATTGTTTGTGCTATGGCGCCATCTTTTGGACGAACTCGCTCATTGCAGGTGCTCGCGTTTTTACCCCAAACTGCAAGGGCCATTCCATCTTCTAGCCGTCCATAGCGTTTCTACTCGTATGGATTACTTCATTCATCGCTCCAAGCGACGCTTGTAAGTTTTACAATATAACTAAAACAATTCTTACGTACTAAAGCGTCCCATGTGTGTCAAAGTGTTTTCATGCATATTTGTACGCGCCATCGTGATGCAGTGAAGCTAGCGTCTTTAGCACGAGCTAATATGCTAACACGTTTTTCAGGAGTCTGTGTTAGTATTATTAACTCACAATGTCATTCTTTTTGTGTTGTTTCACTTTTGTGAATTTAAAAAGTTACTGAGCCTGTTTAGCTGCTCGGAGAGCTAGCTTGCGCAGCTAGTGGGTCCATGACCATGGCTTCTGTTTTGTTTGATCAGCCGTTTTACTGCCGTCTTACAGACACCGTTTGGAAACACATAAGGTATATAAATAAATATTTCTGTGTAAATAAGTCATTTCACAACGTATATATCTGCCACTTATATATGGAACAATATTGTTTCCTTGTAAAATTGAGTGGGTGTGGCTTATAAAGCGGTGCGATCTATAGTCTGGAAAACAAGTTACGTTTGTTTGTGTGTCTTTTTACAATCTTAGATTGTGCTTCTACTAAAATGGACTATTGATGCATCCTCATCTCATCTTTGAGCGCGTGCATATTTCCACCAAGAAGTTAAAAGGAGGCCACAAATATGTTGAAGTGTGGAAAACAACTTCCTGTGTACCCCACTGGTTGCCATAGCAACACGGCGTCCCAAATAGTCTTCCTGCTCGCACTCTGCAGGCTCAGCCGACTGGCGTCCTCATTATTATTAGCTTTGTTTTCATCGGCTTTAGGGGGAAAAAACATACAAACGGAGTTGGCGGTCACGTGACCAGCCATCCTGCCGTCTGATTGGCTGGTGGCCATAAGCCTGGAGCAGCTGAGCGGGATGCAGGCTTCCCATTGGAGCAGAGCCTCTCAGACACTTCCTCCTGTAGCCGGGCAGACTCAGGACCGCTGCTGTCACGGCGGGAAGAGTCAAGATGCTCTTCTCAGCCTGTCTGGTGTTGTCATGACGACCACACACACAACATTGTTGTTCTTCCGACCGATGGGCAAGTTTCCTATTTCCTCAAGATGTTCTGTACGTACCTGCGTTTAAAACATCAAACTGCTTGGCTTGATAAAGTGAAACATGAAAACTAATTCAAATTAAATCAGCAGCCCGCTAACCAAAGACTCTTTTTTATTTATGGTCCGTCTCACTTCCTGTCCCTCACTTCTAATGTGTCCCGTCGGAAGTTGTCCAGGAAATGTCAGCTACGGAAGCTCAGTTCCACCACTAAAATGTTATCTCATAATTATGGGATAATAAGTTCAAATTATGAGATAAAATGTCACAATTATGGGATAATAAGTAGAAGTTATGATTTTATCAGTACATTATGTTTTAAAAAGTCATTATGGGATAAAAAGTCAACATTATGATTTAATAAGTCAATTATGAGATAAAAAATCATTTTTAGAGAAAAAAAAGTCATAATTATGAGAAGTCATAATGAGGAGAAGTCATAATTAGGAGAAGTCATTATGTTATAAAAAGTCATTATGGGCTTAAAAAGTTGAAATTATGAGATAATAAGTAGAAGTTATGAGATCAAAATGCCAAAATTATGGGATAATAAGTAGAAGTTATGATTTTATCAGTAAATTGTTTTAAAAAGTCATATGGGATAAAAAAAAAGTCTAAATTATGACATAAAAAGTCAAAACTACAATTTAATAAGTCAATTATGAGATAAACAAATCATTATTAGAAAATAAAAAGTCATAATTATGAGATAAAAAGTCATAATTATGAGAAGTCATAATTATGTTTTAAAAAGTCATAATTATGGGATTAAAAAATCGAAATTATGAGATAAAAAATCCAAATTATGGGATAATAAGTAGAAGTTATGAGATAAAATGCCAAAATTATGGGATAATAAGTAGAAGTTATGATTTTATCAGTACATTATGTTTTAAAAAGTCATTATGGGATAAAAAGTCAACATTATGATTTAATAAGTCAATTATGAGATAAAAAATCATTTTTAGAGAAAAAAAAGTCATAATTATGAGAAGTCATAATGAGGAGAAGTCATAATTAGGAGAAGTCATTATGTTATAAAAAGTCATTATGGGCTTAAAAAGTCGAAATTATGAGATAATAAGTAGAAGTTATGAGATCAAAATGCCAAAATTATGGGATAATAAGTAGAAGTTATGATTTTATCAGTAAATTGTTTTAAAAAGTCATATGGGATAAAAAGTCTAAATTATGACATAAAAAGTCAAAACTACAATTTAATAAGTCAATTATGAGATAAACAAATCATTATTAGAAAATAAAAAGTCATAATTATGAGATAAAAAGTCATAATTATGAGAAGTCATAATTATGTTTTAAAAAGTCATAATTATGGGATTAAAAAATCGAAATTATGAGATAAAAAATCCAAATTATGGGATAATAAGTAGAAGTTATGAGATAAAATGCCAAAATTATGGGATAATAAGTAGAAGTTATGATTTTATCAGTAAATTATGTTTTAAAAAGTCATTATGGGATAAAAAGTCAACATTATGATTTAATAAGTCAATTATGAGATATAAAATCATTATTAGAGAAAAAAAGTCATAATTATGAGAAGTCATAATTAGGAGAAGTCATTATGTTTTAAAAAGTCATTATGGGCTTAAAAAATCGAAATTATGAGATACAAAGTCAAAATTACGAGATAATAAGTAGAAGTTATGAGATAAAATGCCAAAATTATGGGATTATAAGTAGAAGTTATGATTTTATCAGTAAATTGTTTTAAAAAGTCATATGGGATAAAAAGTCTAAATTATGACATAAAAAGTCAAAACTACAATTTAATAAGTCAATTATGAGATAAAAAATCATTATTAGAAAGTAAAAAGTCATAATTATGAGATAAAAAGTCATAATTATGAGAAGTCATAATTATGTTATAAAAAGTCATAATTATGGGATTAAAAAATCGAAATTATGAGATAAAAAATTCAAATTATGGGATAATAACTAGAAGTTATGAGATAAAATGCCATAATTATGGGATAATAAATAGAAGTTATGAGATGAAATGCCAAAGTTATAGGATAATAAGTAGAAGTTATGATTTTATCAGTAAATTATGTTTTAAAAAGTCATATGGGATAAAAAATTTAAATTATGAGATAAAAAGTCAAAATTACAATTTTAATAAGTCAATTATGAGATAAAAAATCATTATTAGAAAATAAAAAGTCATAATTATGAGATAGAAAGTCATACTTATGAGAAGTCATTGTTTTAAAAAGTCATAATTATGGGATTAAAAAATCGAAATTATGAGATAAAAAGTCCAAATTATGGGAAAATAAGTAGAAGTTATGATTTTATCAGTACATTATGTTTTAAAAAGTCATTATGGGATAAAAAGTCAACATTATGATTTAATAAGTCAATTATGAGATAAAAAATCATTATTAGAGAAAAAAAAGTCATAATTATGAGAAGTCATAATTAGGAGAAGTCATTATGTTTTAAAAAGTCATTATGGGCTTAAAAAATCGAAATTATGAGATACTAAGTCAAAATTACGAGATAATAAGTAGAAGTTATGAGATAAAATGCCAAAATTATGGGAGAATAAGTAGAAGTTATGATTTTATCAGTAAATTGTTTTAAAAAGTCATATGGGATAAAAAGTCTAAATTATGACATAAAAAGTCAAAACTACAATTTAATAAGTCAATTATGAGATAAAAAATCATTATCGGAAAATAAAAAGTCATAATTATGAGTTAAAAAGTCATACTTATGAGAAGTCATTGTTTTAAAAAGTCATAATTATGAGAAGTCATTGTTTTAAAAAGTCATAATTATGGGATTGAAAAATCGAAATTATGAGATAAAAAGTCACAATTATGATTTAATAAGTAAGTTATGATTTAAAAAGTCACAATTGAGCGTTAAAAAGTCTTAAATATGGAATAATAAATCATAATAAGATACATTGAAATTATGAGATAAAAAGTCAAAATGATGACTAAATAATGAGATAATAAATACATTGATAATTTCACTTCATAATTTCGTCTTTTTTATCATAATTTTGACCTTATCTAATGAATGTGACTTTTTATCTCATCTTTTTTACTTTTATCTCAATTTAGATTTATCTCATAAGTTCTACTTTTTATCATAGTTTTAACTTTTAATTGCACATTTATGACTTTTTATCTCATCATTTCGACTTTTTTCTCAATTATGACTATCTTATCATTTAGAGTTTTTATTGCATATTTAGGACTTTTTATCTAATAATTATGACATGTTATGTTATGTTATAATTCCGACTTTTTATTGCATATTTATGACTTTTTATCTCATCATTTCGACTTTTATCTCAATTATGACCATCTTATCATTTAGACTTTTTATTGCATATTTATGACTTTTTATCTCATAATTCCGACTTTTTATTGCATATTTATGACTTTTTATCTCATAATTCCGACTTTTTATTGCATATTTATGACTTTTTATCTCATAATTCCGACTTTTTATTGCATATTTATGACTTTTTATCTCATAATTCCGACTTTTTATTGCATATTTATGACTTTTTATCTCATAATTCCGACTTTTTATTGCATATTTATGAATTTTTATCTCACAATTCCGACTTTTTATTGCATATTTATGACTTTTTATCTCACAATTCTGACTTTGTATCTCAAGGACATTTTCTTTGTAATTATTGCTATTATGTTTGAGTGTCCTCCACAGAAGTTGCAGCAGGAGTTATGAGGCGGACATGTTCCCAATATTTCAATATACTAAACGGTCCCTAGTGTGTGAATGTGAATGTTGTCCATCTGTGATGAGGTGGTGACTTGTCCAGGGTGTACCCCGCCTTCCGCCCGTGTGCAGCTGAGATAGGGACAAGCGGTAGAAAATGGATGCATGTATGTTCCCAAGTGCTGGTGACTGAAACATCACAAAGTGGGAGGGATTAAAAGTTGAAAGGTTAAAGAAGTTGACTTCCTGTTGTAGTGATGTCACTTCTGTCCACTTGATCACTTTCCAAAGTGCAGCATAACAATCCTGGGATTTAGCCCCGCCCCCTTCCTCCCTGGGTTAGACGGGGCTATTTTTAGCTGAACTATGGGTCAGTCACTCACGCCTCACAATGCAAACGCCAGTCTGGCTGGAGGGGGTGAGGGGGGAGGGGGGGGGGGCAGGTCCTCCTGGTCATTTTGCTGAAATGACAACATTGACATGGAAGACATCAAAGCACATGCTAATGTACACATGCTAACACGTTAGCTCCCTTAACATATGTTTATGTCAGTCCTTCTCAAATAGTGCTTTATCAGTATCATGCAGTATCATGCTTTATCAGTATCATGCATTATCATGCTTTATCAGTATCATGCTTTATCAGTATCATGCTTTATCAGTATCATGCAGTATCATGCTTTATCAGTATCATGCTTTATCAGTATCATGCTTTATCAGTATCATGCAGTATCATGCATTATCATGCTTTATCAGTATCATGCTTTATCATGCTTTATCAGTATCGGGTGGGGGTGGGGGTTTGGGGGCGGGGGGTGGTTGGGGGCGTGGTTATTTACAGCTAGAATTCACCAACTCGAGTATTTCATATATATATATATATATATATATATATATATATATATATATATATATATATATATATATATATATATATATATATATATATGTATATATATATATATATATATATATATATGTATATATGTATGAAATACTTGACTTTCAGTGAATTCTAGCTATATATATATATATATATATATATATATATATATATATATATATATATATATATATATATATATATATATATATATATATATATATATATATATATATATATATATATATATTTATTTATTTTATTTACATAGAAAAAAAAAAATACTTGAATTTCAGTGTTCCGGTGGCTATCCATTAGATGGCAGTATTGTCCTGTTTAACTTCTCCGTTCATGATGAGTATATCATTTCGGCCACCGTGTTCAATGGAGGAGTCTGTACTACAAAATGTACAGGCAACATACACCTTCCCCTTCCAACTGTCCCGGATGAACTGAAATTCTTGTTTCCATTCGTTTTGGAACTTGCAAGTTTATTTCTTCATCTTGCTCGTCGACGCCGTCGCCATGTCTGTAATTTCCTCGTTCTTCTGCTTCGTCTCCTTGTTGTGTGCGCAGTTGTGCGCTCTACTCTCTAAAAGCCCTAGATGTGACGTCATTGGGCAGGCAAGCTGTTTATATTGTGGGAAAGCGGACGTGAGAACAGGCTGTCCCCACTCAGGTCCGCATTGAGCTGGAGGGGGCGTGGCCTCCAGCTCCGGCTGAATACCGGGAGTTTGTCGGGAGAGGCGCTGAATACCGGGTTTCTCCCGCTAAAAACAGGAGGGTTGGCAAGTATGGGTATATAAGCCACACCCACTAAATATGTTCCATATATTAGCCACACCGGACTATAAGTCGCAGATATATACTGTATGTTGTGAAATGAGTTATTTACACAGGAATATTCTGTAAATGTTTATTTACATACATGAATTGTTTCCAAACGGTGTCTGTAACACGGCAGTAAAACGGCTGATCAAACAAAACAGAAGTCATGGTCATGGAGCCACTAGCTGCGCAAGCTAGCTCTCCAATCAGCTAAACAGACTCAATAACTCCTCAGTGACGTTTTGGTGAATTTACTGAGGAATTTGTGAAATTGAAAGTAATTGTGAGTAAATAATACTAACACAGACACTCGTAAACATGCGAGCATATTTGCTAATGCTAATGAGCCTGATTACATTACGATAGCACGTACAAATATGCATGAAAACACTCCTACAGACATCACACATGGGACGCTTTAGTAAGTAAGAATTGCTTTAGTTATATTGTAAAACTTAAAAAAACCTTGCTTGGAGTGATGAACGGAGAAACTTTTTGAGCAGAAATGCTGTGGACAGTTTTACTTCCGGTTTAAAGCAGAACCAGGAAGTTGTCAGGCGTGCATCATAACAATTTGTTATGATTTTCTAAACATCGTGGCCATTAGCGGAGAAAACTCCATGAATTAGCCTCACCGTTTTATAAGCCGCAGGGGTCGAAGCGTAGGGAAAAAAGTAGTGGCTTGTAGTCTGGAAAATGCAATGTTAAAATGGGCAAAAGGTGAGCGGCTGTACGGCGAGGGAAGATGCTACTGTACATGCATATTTCTTAACCCTGTCAAAATAAAAGTCTATGCAAGGATAATGTGGCCACGTTATGGAATGCTCTGGAGACGTCAACAATGGTTAGTGCGGGGAGTTCTCTCACTCACATGTGAGCGTTATCTCCATTTAGTGGGTCTGCGCTCCTAAAGTCCTGGAAAGAAGATCTTTCACTCAGCAGAAGTCTCCTGGTCCTCCTAAACCAGGGTCTCTGTTTAGTCCAACATGGCTCGCCGTCACATGACCTATATTTACCAGTAGCCAACCCCCCCATTACCCTCGGCGTAGGACGTTCCAGCGGTCTACAAGTTGGCCCCGCCCTGCCCTCGGAACACACAGGATGTATTTACAGGCGTCTGTCAGGATGGTCCTGGACCACGGACTTCCTGTCTGCCAGCTGCTGCCTTGCTCAAAGGACCAGCTGACTACAGGGGGCCAATTACCTTGGAACCCGCTTAAGTTGCCACTTTGGCAGACTTGACATTTCAGACCCAAAAGAGTCATTTAGAATGTTTTGGTTAAAACTATTTAGTCATCAGTAAACCTAATCTAAGTGTTTTAGTTCAAACTATTTACAATTGTCAGTGAACCTAACATACGTGTTTTAGTTCAAACTATTTAAAATGGTCAGTGAACCTCACATACGTGCTTTAGTTAAAACTATTTACAATTGTCAGTGAACATAACGTTTTAGTTCAAACTATTTACAATTGTCAGTGAACCTAACATACGTGTGTTAGTTAAAACTATTTACAATTGTCAGTGAACCTAACATACGTGTGTTAGTTAAAACTATTTACAATTGTCAGTGAACCTAACATACGTGCTTTAGTTAAAACTATTTACAATTGTCAGTGAACATAACATTTTAGTTAAAACTATTTACAATTGTCAGTAAACCTAACCTAAGTGTTTCAGTGAAAACTATTTACAATTGTCAGTGAACCTAACATACGTGTTTTAGTTAAAACTATTTACAATTGTCAGTGAACCTAACCTAAGTGTTTTAGTTAAAACTATTTACAATTGTCAGTAAATCTAACATACGTGTTTTAGTTAAAACTATTTACAATTGTCAGTAAATCTAACATATGTGTTTTAGTTAAAACTATTTACAATTGTCAGTGAACCTAACATACGTGCTTTAGTTAAAACTATTTACAATTGTCAGTGAACCTAACATACGTGTTTTAGTTTAAACTATTTAAAATGGTCAGTGAACCTAGCATACGTGTTTTAGTTAAAACTATTTAAAATTTTCAGTAAACCTAACATACGTGTTTTAGTTAAAACTATTTACAATTGTCAGTAAACCTTTAGTTAAAACTATTTACAATTGTCAGTGAACATAACGTTTTAGTTCAAACTATTTAAAATGGTCAGTGAACCTAACTGAAGTGGTTTAGTTAAAACTACTTACAATTGTCAGTGAACCTAACTGGAGTGTTTCAGTTAAAACTATTTACAATTGTCAGTGAACCTAACACATGTGTTATAATTAAAACTATTTACAATTGTCAGTGAACCTAACACATGTGTTATAATTAAAACTATTTACAATTGTCAGTGAACCTAACACATGTGTTATAATTAAAACTATTTACAATTGTCATTAAATCTAACATACGTGTTTTAGTTCAAACTATTTAAAATGGTCAGTGAACCTAACATACGTGCTTTAGTTAAAACTATTTACAATTGTCAGTGAACATAACACTTTAGTTCAAACTATTTACATTGTGAGTAAACCTAACATACGTCTTTTAGTTCAAACTATTTACAATTGTCAGTGAACATAACACTTTAGTTCAAACTATTTACAATTGAAACCTAGCAACGCAGGAAGTGATCAGTGGGCGTGACACACTGACAGCCAATCAGGTGACAGTATCAACCATCAAAGGGACCAGTGTGGTCAGTAAATGCTGTAAGGCGCACATCCTCACACGCGCTCACCCTTTAGAGCACAGCTGGTGTCAAGTTTCTGTTTATTTTCACACTTTGCACTACTTTCTTCCACTTTATGAAGCATTTCCAAAGTACTCCTTTATTCTGAGTTGGCACACAAGTGGCGTGTCACTCAGGTACTTTCCTTGGTGCGCCCACAGAACCTTCCGCCGTGGCCATAAATATCCCGCAGCTTTGTGGTCGAGCTGCACGCTGTTGCCGCGGCAACGCTTGCCTTTCACCTCCAGCGACGTTTGGCTGTAAACAAGAGGAGGACACACACAAAAGATGAGACAGACTTTTTAGCTGAAGTGGTTGCAACGTGATGACATCATAGGCCAGTTAGTCTTTAATCACTCACTAGGAGTTTTAGCTCTTAAAGGGCAACACACACACACACACACACACACACACACACACACACACACACACACCCACACACACACACACACACACACACACACACACACACACACACACACACACACACACACACACACAGATACTTTCTATGCGCTGTTCCGTCACAGTTGTGTAATTATGCACACACACATGACTACCACGCCTTATTTCAGCGTCAAAAAAGTGATGAGTAGAGCCTGCTCGGCGTGCAAAGTGGAGACGGGCGTCGCGTTGCCACGGTGAGGTCTTCACGGCGACGTGGGCGGGGCCATCTCGCATCGGCGGCCCCCCAAAAAGTAGGCCACCGGCCGCTTTGACGCGGCGCAGACACGCTTGACCACGTGTGCCGTCTGACATGGCTACACACACACACACACACACACACACACACACACACACACACACACACACACACCCACCCACCCACCCACCCACCCACCCACACACACACACACACACACACACACACACACACACACACACACACACACACACACACACACAGTGGTTAGAGTGTCCGCCCTGAGATGGGTAGGTTGTGAGTTCAAACCCCGGCCGAGTCATACCAAAGACTATAAAAATAGGAGCCATTACCTCCCTGCTTGGCACTCAGCATCAAAGGCTTGGAATTGGGGGTTAAATCACCAAAAAATGATTCCCGGGCGCGGCCACCGCTGCTGCTCACTGCTCCCCTCACCTCCCAGGGGGTGATCAAGGGTGATGGAGAGAATAATTTCGCCACACCTATTGTGTGTGTGACAATCAGGCCTGGCCCTAACCAATCTGGCGCCCTAGGCAAGATTTTAGGTGGCGCCCCCCCCCCCCCCCCCACATCGGCAGTGAAGTGTATATACTCACAAGAAACCGAATAGCTTTGTCTTTGACCTTTTTTTTTTTACTTAAAGAAAGCAAATGAACATATTATATGAGAATGTTATGATTATCTTTAACCGAATCACAGCAGTGCTCAAATTAAAAAACAGCATTCCCTCTCATGCGATATTGCTTAATTAACATTAATGATGTGCACTTTAACAACTAGGCTTACAACTATACCTAATATATAAAGGGGTGGAAAAGTGACTTACCTGCAGGGCAAACATTAGCTAACCAGAAGGCAATAACAATGTCAACAAAAAACACCTGCTTAAAAGATCTAATACAAATGTCCCTGAGGAATGTAAGGTGGGAGTACTGTAATTACCTAACGTTACATTATTATTCTCCATAACAATTTAGCCCCCTCCACAATATTAACACGACGTTAAAACAGAACTAGCTATTTATTGATTAGCAATTGCCGAATCATGTAACATTAGCTTAATGCTAAAAAAGCCAGGTTACTATCACATTCTGTAACAGGCAAATAATTTCATGTAGGCTAACGTTACCTACCTGCTACCTCTGTCTTTTTCTCGTTTCTCCTCCTCTTCTTTTGTCTTTTTTCTTCCCTGGGCACCTGACAGTTTTGGCCGTTTTGACATCTTGTGTTGAAGGGAGGGAAGGGAGGGGGCGCACCGTGCGGGGGGGGGGGGGGGGGGGGGGGGTCGTAATGTTGTAACAAATTATATTTCTATTAAATAGGCTTTACTTTGCATTTTAATTAACGTGGGATTATTTTTTGTATTTAGAAATAATAGTACCAACTTTTTTATTTATTTTTTATTTTTTTCTCCAACATTTGTGGCACTGGCGTGGCGCCCCCTGATGGACGGCGCCCTTAGCATTTGCCTATACGGCCTATGCCACGGGCCGGCCCTGGTGACAATCATTGGTACTTTAACTTTTAACACACACACACATTGTAATTGGTTTTTAATCTTCATTATTTACTTCGTTATTACAGTATGTCTCTACATACATATTTAT
>NC_084743.1:9306998-9351998 GCF_033978785.1 Entelurus aequoreus
CTGAAAAAATAAATCTAATTTTCTGTATTTTCTATATTTACATAAAACAAATGAGTGTAGCAAAGTGAAAGCTCGTACTAAGCGGGAGTGAGTTTACCCCAGAGTGCGGCACAAAGTGAAAGCTGGTACTAAGCGGGAGTGAGTTTAGTTTACCCCAGAGTGCGGCACAAAGTGAAAGCTGGTACTAAGCGGGAGTGAGTTTAGTTTACCCCAGAGTGCGGCACAAAGTGAAAGCTGGTACTAAGCGGGAGTGAGTTTAGTTTACCCCAGAGTGCGGCACAAAGGATCTCAGAGTTGAACCTCTTCTTGTATTTGCGGATCTCGGGCGTGTCGCTCTGCGGTCGGGTGTTGACCGGGTTGACGTTGACCACGGAACCTTTGCGGGACGGGTCGGCCCTCAGCGCCTCTGCCAGCCGTGGGTCGTTGGCATAGCCTAAAGAAAGCGTTTAATTGCGGTGTGAAAAAGCCAAAGAAGAAGCGAGTGGCGTGACTTACCGACGTTGTTGAGGGCGCTGCCGGCGGAGGGCGAGACCTGCAGCAGGCGCGGGTCGATGAACGGCGTGAAGGAGGACGAGGACTTGTGCTTCTGCATGTTGTTACTGGACTGACTCTGCAGCAACACACCGCGTCACAACACTGGCAGCACAACAACACTGGCAGCACAACAACATGATGCTCCACACCAGTGCTTCTTCTCAAAGCACCGCGTTGAAGCACGGGAGCCAAGTAGGCCTACGTGTTCATCAAAAGCAAGTACATGTGTGGCCACATTGCACTACGTTTGAACGGTCACACTGTGTTTGGATATCTAGTCAGGGTCTTTAGCAGGTTTGAGAGTCACTGGTGTAGAGGATGCATGCAGGGGCAACATTCCAGGAAGTGCATGACCGAGGACAACAGGTATAAAATATGTATGTGTGTGTGTGTGTGTGTGTGGTTGTGACACACATGATCAAATATATGTGAGGATACATAATGATGTGGTGAGGATCGCTGAAACTGCTTTTATTGAGGGCCACTTGCTAATGATGTCTGCCTCAGAGGGCCGATTCAAACTGTCAAGATATTGGAATGTTCATCCATCATATTCATGTATCATAACAGTCAATATATGCGAATATTGACTGTTATGATACATGAATAATCATGTGTCATATTCATGTATCGTGTATCATATTCATGTATCATATATCATATTCATGTATCATATTTATGTATCATATATCATGTGTCGTGTATCATGTTCATGTATCATGTATGTATCATATATCATCTATCATATTCATGTATTGTATATCATGTATCATAACAGTCAATATATATGAATATTGACTGTTAAGACACATGAATATTCATGTATCATATTCATGTATCGTGTATCATGTATCATATATTGTGTATCATATTCATGTATCATATATCATATTTATGTATTATATATCATGTATCGTGTATCATGTTCATGTATCATATGTATGTATTATATATCGTGTATCATGTATCATATATTGTGTATCATATTCATGTATCATATATCATATTCATTTATTATATATAATGTATCGTGTATCATGTTCATGTATCATATGTATGTATCATATATCATGTATCATATTCATGTATCATATTCATGTATCATATATCATATCATGTATCATATTCATGTATCATATATCATGTATCGTGTATTATATATCATGCATCATATATCATGTATTTTGTATCATATTCATGTATCATATATCATTCATGAATCAAATTCATGTATCATATATCATGTATCATATTCATGTATCATATATCATTCATGAATCAAATTCAAGTATCATATATCATGTATCATTCATGTATCATATATCATGTATCATAGGCTCCAGCACCCCCTGTGACCCCATAAGGGACAAGTGGTAGAAAATGGATGGATGATATCTCATGTATCATATTGATATCATTTTCATGTATCATATATCGTGTATTGTATATCATATTGATATCATATTCATGTATCATATATCATGTATCATATTGATATCATATTCATGTACGTGTATCATATTTATATCATAATCATGTATCATATTCATGTATCATACATCATATCATAATCATGTATCATATTCATGTATCATACATCATATCATATTCATGAATTATATATCATGTATCATATTGATATCATATTCATGTATCATCGCTCTCTTCCTCAGTTGACATAGTAAACTATGTTGAGTGATATCATATCTACAGACATGATATGATCATCTGCAGATTGGAAGAAGAATATGTTCAGTCAGAAAATGTTTACAGCTTTTCTTTGCAGGCCACTCTAATATCACAGAACATCACACCATGGGCCTCGTAAAATGATGTGGCATAGAATGAAGTGGCAGAAAATGAAGTGGCATAAAATGACGTGGCATAAAATGAAGCGGCAGGCCAGAAAAATAATACAGCATAAAATGATGCAGTGGGCCGCTTAAAAGGACGCGGCAGGCCACCTAAAATGATGCGGCAGGCCACCTAAAATGATGCGGCGAGACATTTAAATAAAGCATCGAAGCAGCTTAAATAATACGGCAGGCCACATAAATGATGCGGCGAGTGACATAATATGACCACCGGGTCACATGAATCAATACGGCGGGCCACATGAAATGATGCGACGTACCACTTTAAAATGATACATCGGGCCACTTAAAATTACAGGGCGGCCTATATAAAATTATTAATTCAGCAGGACAAATACATTATACAGCAGGACATCAAGTTATGTGGCAGGCCATATAAAATTATGTGGCAGGCCAAGTAAAATGATGCAGCCAGCCACATAAAATTATACGGCAGGACACATCAAATTATGTGGCAGGCCACATAAAAATTGAAAGACAGGCCATTTAAAACGATGCAGCCGAACACAAGAAATTATGCAGCAGGACACATCAAATGATGTGGCAGGCCATATAAATGATGGGGCAGGCCATATAAATGATGTGGCAGGCCATATAAATGATGGGGCAGGCCATATAAATGATGTGGCAGGCCATTTAAATGATGTGGCAGGCCATATAAATGATGTGGCAGGCCATGTAAATGATGTGGCAGGCCATGTAAATGTTGTGGCAGGCCATATAAATATTGTGGCAGGCCATATAAAATATTGTGGCAAGCCACACTAAATGACGTGGCAGGCCCAATAAATGAAGTGGCAGGCAATATAAAGTTATGCAGCAGGCCACATAAACGATGCGGCATATAAAGTGATGTGGCAGGCCACATTAAATCATGTGGTGGGCCAGATTTGGCGTGCGGGCCTTGAGTTTGATACGTAAAGGACGTCTACTACAATGTTGTTATCATCTGAATAGATGACATCATTATGTGAAGGAGTGTAAGAATGAATGATGTCATCAAATGAATACATGACTTTGAATGAATGAATCCATGAACTGATTGACTTTCACTGAATGAATACATGAACAGATTGTCATGGAATGAACGAATACATAAACTGATTGACTTTGAATATATGAACTGATTGTCATGGAATGAATGAATACATGAACTGATTGACTTTAAATCCATGAACTGATTGACTTTGAATGAATGAATACATGAACTGATTGACTCTGAATGAATGAATGAATACATGAACTGATTGTCATGGAATGAACGAATATATGAACTGATTGACTTTGAATACATGAACTGCTTGACTTTTACTGAATGAATACATGAACTGATTGACTTTCACTGAATGAATACATGAACTGATTGACTTTTACTGAATGACTACATTAACTGATTGTCTTTCACTGAATGAATACATGAACTGATTGACTTTGAATGAATGGATACATGAACTGATTGACTTTCACTGAATGCATACATGAACTGGTTGACTTTCACTGAATGAATACATGAACTGATTGTCATGGAATGAATGAATACATGAACTTATTGACTTTGAATACATGAACTGATTGACTTTGATTGAATGCATACATGAACTGATTGACTTTCACTGAATGAATACATGAACTGATTGACTTTTACTGAATGACTATATGAACAGATCGACTTTCACTGAATGAATACATGAACTGAATGACTACATGAACTGATTGACTTTCACTGAACGCATACATGAACTGATTGACTTTCACTGAATGAATACATGAACCGATTGACTTTGAATACATGAACTGATTGACTGTGAATGAATTAGTACATGAACTGATTGACTTTGAATACATGAACTAATTGACTTTTACTGAATGACTACATGAACTGATTGACTTTGAATACATGAACTAATTGACTTTTACTGAATGACTACATGAACTGATTGACTTTCACTGAATGAATACATGAACTGATTGACTTTGAATGAATGGATACATGAACTGATTGACTTTCACTGAATGAATACATGAACTGAGTGACTTTGACTGAATGAATACATGAATTGATGGAGGTGTAACATAAGTGGGTCAAATCATTTCCTCCAATAAATCTTTTTTTGTGTGCAGAATGAAAGCAATATTGCGTCATCAATCAATAACAGGAAGTGGTGGTCAATATGCAAATGAGGAGGTCTGAGAGTGACAATAACAGGAAGTGGTGGTCAATATGCAAATGAGGAGATGTCAGAGTGACAATAACAGGAAGTGGTGGTCAAAATGCAAATGAGGAGGTCTGAGAGTGACAAAAAAACAGGAAGTGGTGGTCAATATGCAAATGAGGAGATGTCAGAGTGACAATAACAGGAAGTGGTGGTCAAAATGCAAATGAGGAGGTCTGAGAGTGACAATAACAGGAAGTGGTGGTCAATATGCAAATGAGGAGGTCTGAGAGTGACAATAACAGGAAGTGGTGGTCAATATGCAAATGAGGAGGCCTGAGAGTGACAATAACAGGAAGTGGTGGTCAATATGCAAATGAGGAGGTGTCAGAGTGACAATAACAGGAAGTGGTGGTCAATATGCGAATGAGGAGGTCTGAGAGTGACAATAACAGGAAGTGGTGGTCAATATGCAAATGAGGAGGTCTGAGAGTGACAATAACAGGAAGTGGTGGTCAAAATGGAAATGAGGAGGTCTGAGAGTGACAATAACAGGAAGTGGTGGTCAATATGCAAATGAGGAGGTCTGAGAGTGACAATAACAGGAAGTGGTGGTCAATATGGAAATGAGGAGGTCTGAGAGTGACAATAACAGGAAGTGGTGGTCAATATGCAAATGAGGAGGTCTGAGCGTGACAATAACAGGAAGTGGTGGTCAATATGCAAATGAGGAGGTCTGAGAGTGACAATAACAGGAAGTGGTGGTCAATATGCAAATGAGGAGGTCTGAGAGTGACAATAACAGGAAGTGGTGGTCAATATGCAAATGAGGAGGTCTGAGAGTGACAATAACAGGAAGTGGTGGTCAATATGCAAATGAGGAGGTCTGAGAGTGACCTACCTCCATGAGGATGGCCATCTTGTCCAGGGGGCTGTGGGGGGACATGCAGGGGCTGGCCAGGCTGGAGGTGGAGGGCGAGGTGGAGGCGGAGGAGGAGGAGGAGGAGGGGGAGGGGGAGTGATGGCTCTGCTGGATCAGGTCTGGGAGGAGGTGGATGCGGCCCACAAAGCCGTTCCTGTCCGGCTGATGATGATGGTGATGTGCGTGATGGAGGTGATGAAGATGGTGGTGGGGGCTCTGTAGGGCGGGGCCCGCCCTCTTTTTGCCATCCCCTGCGCTCTGGAAGCAGAAAGAGGGCACGACTTTGGGTCCACGCCTGCTCCCGGCGGAGGGGAAGCTGCGGGCCAAAGCCGAGGGCTGGCTACGGTTGCTAGGCTACGGTTGCTAGGCTACGCAGGCAAACAGCAGCTCGTTAGTCTTGTTAGTCCTGCTTTGTGGCCCCGTCAAACTACACATGCGGGACTGGAGACACCTTGCCAGGGAGCTGGAGGGCTTAGGTTGCGCCCTACAAAGTCTTTGCACTCTAGGTACTGACCTTATTGCACACCCCGCTTCACTGTAGTTTTCATCACCAACTAAAAGCGCTAATAGTAGCCAGTCTATGGCAAATCCAATGTAAATTAGCATCAAGCTAATTGAGCCTGGCTTTACGTTGGAGCCTTTTCAGCATATTGGCAAAATAAATCAAAGAAAAATACAATTGTAAAAATGTCATAAATTGTCATAATTGTCACATATAACACAAATTGTGATGGGTTTTTTTCTTCAGTGCAATTATGGGATGTACGGCTCTTTGAAGAGAGTCGGATCTTGAGGAGTCATTCCTTCCAAAGAGCCGTTTAAGAGGCTGGCTCGTTATTAGAATTCATTTTAATTTCAAAGAAACAATCAGTAATATTATTTTATAATAATAATAATAATGTTATACTGTGTTGTGAAATACACAAATAATTAGTAAAAATAAAATGTATTAATGATATAAAAGGTATAAATAAATGTACATTAAAAATGATCAGTTAATACAAATGTGAGTAAGTTTCCTCTCTCTCTATACATATATACTGTATGTATGTGTGTATAAATATATATGTACATATATATATACACATTCATACATATATAGTATTATTTTTTGTGTAACAAAAAATATATACATACATATACATAAATATAAACATAGTGATTATATACACACATATATAAATATATATATACATACATATATACACATATATACCTACATATACACACATACATACATACATACACATATGTATATATATACACACACACACATATACATACATATATATACACACATACAGTATACATACATATATATACAAATATACATACATATATATATACACATATACATATATATATTAATACACACATATATACAGTATATACACATATATACATACACACATATACATATACACGTATATACATACACACACATATATATATATATATATATACACAGTATATATACATATATATATATATATATACACACGCACATAAATATATACACACATATATACATACATATATACTAGGGATGTCCGATAATATCGGCCTGCCGATATTATCGGCCGATAAATGCGATAAAATGTAATATCGGAAATTATCGGTATCGTTTTTTTTATCTGTATCTGTATTTGGTTTTTTTTTTTTTTCAATTAAATCAACATAAAAAAACACAAGCTACACTTACAATTAGTGCACCAACCCAAAAAACCTCCCTCCCCCCATTTCTTTCTGTTATCAATATTCTGCTTCCTACATTATATATCAATATATATCAATACAGTCTGCAAGGGATACAGTCCGTAAGCACACATGATTGTGCGTGCTGCTGCTCCACTAATAGTACTAACCTTTAACAGTTAATTTTACTAATTTTCATTAATTACTAGTTTCTATGTAACTGTTTTTATTATTAATTGTTATTGTTTTACTTGCTTTTTTATTCAAGAAAATGTTTTTAATTTATTTATCTTATTTTATTTTATTCATTTTTTAAAAAAAGTACCTTATCTTCACCATACCTGGTTGTCCAAATTAGGCATAATAATGTGTTAATTCCACGACTGTATATATCGGTTGATATCGGTATCGGTAATTAAAGAGTTGGACAATATCGGAATATCGGATATCGGCAAAAAGCCATTATCGGACATCCTAATATATACTATTATTTTTTATGTAAAAAAAATGTTTGTAAATAAAAAAGTAGGTCAATCCAAAAGCTGCTAAATTACGTTTCAACTCTGACTCATCTTCTAGTCCAGGTGCCAGTCGGGTGCAGAGTGATGGAAATTGCCCACGCTAAATTAGCACCCGCATAAAAACGACTCCCAAACAAACGACTCACAACTGGGTTCTCGTCGTTCACTTAAAAGAGCCGCTCAAAAGACTCGAATTGTTCGCCAACGTCACGTCTCTAGCGGTATACCCGTTTTGTTGACAAACAAGTACTGCTAGAAATAACAAGTACTGCTAGAAATAACAAGTACTGCTAGAAATAACAAGTACTGCTAGAAATAACAAGTACTGCTGGAAATAACAAGTACTGCTAGAAATAACAAGTACTGCTAGAAATAACGAGTACTGCTAGAAATAACAAGTACTGCTAGAAATAACAAGTACTGCTGGAAATAACAAGTACTGCTAGAAATAACAAGTACTGCTAGAAATAACAAGTACTACTAGAAAAAACAAGTACTGCTAGAAATAACAAGTACTGCTGGAAATAACAAGTACTGTTAGAAATAACAAGTACTGCTAGAAATAACAAGTACTGCTAGAAATAACAAGTACTGCTAGAAATAACAAGTACTGCTGGAAATAACAAGTACTGTTAGAAATAACAAGTACTGCTAGAAATAACAAGTACTGCTGGAAATAACAAGTACTGCTAGAAATAACAAGTACTGCTGGAAATAACAAGTACAAGCTAGAAATAACAAGTACTGCTAGAAATAACAAGTACTGCTAGAAATAACAAGTAGTGCTGGAAATAACAAGTACTGCTAGAAATAACAAGCACTGCTAGAAATAACAAGTACTACTAGAAAAAACAAGTACTGCTAGAAATAACAAGTACTGCTAGAAATAACAAGTACTGCTGGAAATAAGTACTGTTAGAAATAACAAGTACTGCTAGAAATAACAAGTACTGCTAGAAATAACAAGTACTGCTAGAAATAACAAGTACTGCTAGAAATAACAAGTACTACTAGAAATAACAAGTACTGCTAGAAATAACAAGTACTGCTAGAAATAACAAGTACTGCTAGAAATAACAAGCACTGCTAGAAATAACAAGTACTACTAGAAAAAAACAAGTAATGCTAGAAATAACAAGTACTGCTAGAAATAACAAGTACTGCTGGAAATAAGTACTGTTAGAAATAACAAGTACTGCTAGAAATAACAAGTACTGCTAGAAATAACAAGTACTGCTAGAAATAGTTCACATATTTAGTCAAACAAAAGAAAAAGAAGGAAACTAAAGTAAAGGTGTTTGGCTACATTGAGTTAGCGCTTCTAACGTGTGTGAAAGTGCTACCACTAGCGTGCTAAAAGTGACCAAGTTTAGGTTGGATGTGCTGACACTATTCTCAGTTTGGCCAAATCTGATGAGGACACAATACATTGTGTTAGCATGTTAGCATGTAGGACAGACAAGACGCATGCAAACATAAAAGGCGGGAATGAACAAAACTAGACAAGGGAGCGGGGGGGGGGGGGGGGGTAAGAGGTCGCTCGTGCCAAAGGACGACTAGTTTGTTGTCTACCTGTCGCACCACCAGCGTGCTGTTCTTGCACGGCTCGCCCTCCCCCTCGTCGTGCACGATCATAGTTTTCACCGACTCCGTCTCGCGTTGCTCAGGCGGGAGGACCTGCGGAGAACAAGGACCAGGTTTTCATTCAGGCGGAGGACCTGCAGGAGAACAAGGACCCGGTTTTCATCCCCAGCACAACATTTGACTTGGTGCCCATCAAAGTGCACACAGAGGCCATGTTTCCCTGGCTGCCCCAGTGCACTGCTCCTCAATGATTGTCCTCTCACGCCCCCCACCCCCTCCAACAAAGTGAATGTTTATTTATTTTTATCTGTATGTGTCAGTGTAGTTCTCTACCAACACTAAATATTCTACCAAGCTATTGTCTCTCACGCCCCCCCTAGGGACAGCATTCTTTTCACGCCCCCCCCCCTCCGACAAAGTAAATGTTTATTTTTTTTTATCTGTATGTGTCAAGGTAGTTCTCTACCAACACTAAATATTCTACCAAGCTATTGTCTCTCACGGCCCCTCCTAGGGGACAGCATTCTTTTTTCACGCCCCCCCCCTCCGACAAAGTGAATGTTTATTTTTTTTTATCTGTATGTGTCAAGGTAGTTCTCTACCAACACTAAAATATTCTACCAAGCTATTGTCTCTCACGCCCCCCTAGGGGACAGCATTCTTTTCACGCCCCCCCCCCTCCGACAAAGTGAATGTTTATTTTTTTTATCTGTATGTGTCAAGGTAGTTCTCTGCCAACATGAAATATTCTACAAGCTATTGTCTCTCACGCCCCCCCCTAGGGGACAGCATTCTTTTTCACGCCCCCCCCCCTCCGACAAAGTGAATGTTATTTTTTTGTATCTGTATGTGTCAAGGTAGTTCTCTACCAACACGAAATATCTACCAAGCTATTGTCTCTCACGCCCCCCCTAGGGGACAGCATTCTTTTTTCACGCCCCCCCCCTCCGACAAAGTGAATGTTTATTTTTTTTAATCTGTATGTGTCAAGGTAGTTCTCTGCCAACATGAAATATTCTACCAAGCTATTGTCTCTCACGCCCCCCCTAGGGGACAGCATTCTTTTTCACGCCCCCCCCCCTCCGACAAAGTGAATGTTTATTTTTTTTATCTGTATGTGTCAAGGTAGTTCTCTACCAACACTAAATATTCTACCAAGCTATTGTCTCTCACGCCCCCCCCTAGGGACAGCATTCTTTTTCACGCCCCCCCCCCCTCCGACAAAGTGAATGTTTATTTTTTTTATCTGTATGTGTCAAGGGTAGTTCTCTACCAACACTAAATATTCTACCAAGCTATTGTCTCTCACGCCCCCCCTAGGGGACAGCATTCTTTTTCACGCCCCCCCCCCTCCGACAAAGTAAATGTTTTTTTTATTTATCTGTATGTGTCAAGGTAGTTCTCTACCAACACTAAATATTCTACCAAGCTATTGTCTCTCACGCCCCCCTAGGGGACAGCATTCTTTTTCACGCCCCCCCTCCGACAAAGTGAATGTTTATTTTTTTTATCTGTATGTGTCAAGGTAGTTCTCTACCAACACTAATATTCTACCAAGCTATTGTCTCTCACACCCCCCCTAGGGACAGCATTCTTTTTCACGCCCCCCCCCCCTCCGACAAAGTGAATGTTTATTTTTTTTATGTCTCTCATGCCCCCAGGAACAGCATTCTTTTCACGCGACCCCCCCCCCCAAAAAATCATGTGTTACCTCACACGCCCCCCCCTATGGGACAGCAATCTTTTCACGCCCCCCTCCAACGAAGTGAATGTTGTTTTTTTATCTGTATGTGTCAAGATAGTTCACTACCAACACTAAATAGTCTACCAGGCTATTAGTTCTCACGCCCCCCCCCCTACGGGACAGCATTCTTTTCACGTCCCCCGCCCCCCTCCAATGAAGTGAATGTTTATTTTTGTATCTGTATATGTCAAGATAGTTCTCTACCAACACTAAATAGTCTACCAGGCTATTGCCTCTCATGCCCCCCCTAGGGGACAGCATTCTTATCACGCCCCCCAAAATGTATGTGTTACCCTCTCACGCCACCCCTTGGGGACCAGCATTCCTTTCACGCCCCCCCCTCTCCAACGAAGTGATGTTTATTTTTTTTTATCTCCGTGTGTCCACGCCCCCCCCTTTCCCCGACACCTCACGGTGCCCCCCAACCCACCCAGGGGGGCCTGCTCCACCATTTAGGAAGCACTGCAAATAAAGGGGCTCTTTGGAACTTGGTACAGTTTTCTAGGGGACAAACATTGTTCAGTGAATGTTTACTTATTCATCTGTATGTGTGGACTTACCTCTCACGCCCCCCCCCCCGCCCCATACATATCACAGCCCCCACTATTTAAGAAGCACTACATTAAAGGGGAAGTTTGGAACTTGCTCACAGTTCCATATTTTAAGAACATCATTTTTTCACGCCCTGACGGTGCCCCCCCTGGAGGTGCCTGCGCCACAATTTAAGAAGCACTGCATTAAAGGGGCTCTTTGGAACAGTTTTCTATGGGACAAACATGTTTCACGCCCCACCTGAAGTGAATGTGTATTTATTTATGAACTTGCCTCTCACGCCCCCCCACCCCCACCCCATTATTTATATTTGAATTAAAGGGCTGTTTGGAACAGTTTTCTATGGGACAAACATTTTTCACGGCCCCCCTGAAGTGAATGTGTATTTATTTATAAACTTGCCTCTCACGCCCCCCCCCCATTATTTATATTTGAATTAAAGGGGCTGTTTGGAACAGTTTTCTATGGGACAAACATGTTTCACGCCCCCCCTGAAGTGAATGTGTATTTATTTATGAACTTGCCTCTCACGCCCCCACCCCCACCCCATTATTTATATTTGAATTAAAGGGGCTGTTTGGAACAGTTTTCTATGGGACAAACATTTTCCACGCCCCCCCTGAAGTGAATGTGTATTTATTTATGAACTTGCCTCTCACCCCCCCTCCATTATTTATATTTGAATTAAAGGGGCTGTTTGGAACAGTTTTCAATGGGACAAACATTTTTCACGGCCCCCCTGAAGTGAATGTGTATTCATTTATGAACTTGCCTCCCCCCCCCCCCCCCCGCCCCATTATTTATATTTGAATTAAAGGGGCTGTTTGGAACAGTTTTCAATGGGACAAACATGTTTCACGCCCCCCCCCCTGAAGTGAATGTGTATTTATTTATGAACTTGCCTCTCACCCCCCCTCCATTATTTATATTTGAATTAAAGGGCTGTTTGGAACAGTTTTCTATGCAACAAACATTTTCCACGCCCCCCCCTGAAGTGAATGTGTATTTATTTATGAACTTGCCTCTCACGCCCCCCGCCCCCACCCCATTATTTATATTTGAATTAAAGGGGCTCTTTGAAACAGTTTTCTATGGGACAAACATGTTTCACGCCCCCCCTGAAGTGAATGTGTATTTATTTATGAACTTGCCTCTCACGCCCCCCCCACCCCCACCCCATTATTTATATTTGAATTAAAGGGGCTGTTTGGAACAGTTTTCTATGGGACAAACCTTTTTTACACCCCCCCTGAAGTGAACGTGTATTTATTTATGAACTTGCCTCTCACGCCCCCCCACCCCATTATTTATATTTGAATTAAAGGGGCTGTTTGGAACAGTTTTCTATGGGACAAACATTTTCCACGCCCCCCCCCTGAAGTGAATGTGTATTTATTTATGAACTTGTCTCTCACGCCCCCCGCCCATTATTTATATCTGAATTAAAGGGGCTGTTTGGAACAGTTTTCTATGGGACAAACATGTTTCACGCCCCACCTGAAGTGAATGTGTATTTATTTATGAACTTGCCTCTCACGCCCCCCCACCCCCACCCCATTATTTATATTTGAATTAAAGGGCTGTTTGGAACAGTTTTCTATGGGACAAACATTTTTCAAGGCCCCCTTGAAGTGAATGTGTATTTATTTATAAACTTGCCTCTCACGCCCCCCCCCCCCCCATTATTTATATTTGAATTAATGTGTATTTATTTATGAACTTGCCTCTCACGCCCCCCCATTATTTATATTTGAATTAAAGGGGCTGTTTGGAACAGTTTTCTATGAGACAAACATTTTCCACCCCCCCCCCTGAAGTGCTGAAGTGAATGTGTATTTATTTATAAACTTGCCTCTCACGCCCCCCCCATTATTTATATTTGAATTAAAGGGGCTGTTTGGAACTTGCTCACAGTTACATTTTCCAGGGGACAGAATATTTTCACCCCCCCCCCCCGCGCTATTATCGCTCACGCTCCCCCACCCCCGCATACGAGGGCCCGCCCCCAACAGCAAGTGCACATACACGGCTCGAGAGTCCTCCGGGCCGGAAGTGGACTCCTCGCCTCCTTCCTGGTCCACCTCTTCGTCGTCGTCTTCGTCGGTGGTGTCCGAGTCCTCGCTGGAGGACGAGTAGTCCGTGACCTTGTTGGGGGGGCGCACGTCGTCCGCCGCCCGCAGCTCCTTGGCTAGCGCCGTCAGGTCCTGCAGGTGCAAGAGAGGTTCGGGGTCAGTTGCCGGCGCAAACAGGAAGCGGTCAGCGAGAAGGCGGGGTTAATCGGCTGGGTCGGCCAATGAGAAGCCAGCGTGAGACGGCGGTCCAACTGCGGGAGGCAAAGTTAGCGCAAAGAAGGAGGAAACATCTAGAAGGTTAGAGGTCACATGACAGTCTTGTTAGTCTCACACACGTCTAGATCTAGTTCTGTCTGCACTAGCACGCCACCCAAAGTCTCACCGCCGGTCTGCTGGGCCTGACCGCCTCCTTCTTCACGCCACCGTCCGCCCTCTGGGGGGCCGAGCCCTCGGACTTAGAGGAGGCTGGTCGGAGGAACCGGAGGGAGGGGGGGGGGGGGCGAGAAAAGTCAGCCGGGTGCTGGTTTTGGAGTGGCGACTTGAGTGTGGTGTGAGCACTCACTGCGGGCCCTGGAGCGCTCCCCGGAGCCACAGTGAGAACCAGCCTGAGAGCTGGAGTTGCTGGAGGAGCTGCTGGAGGAGCCGGAGCCGGAACCGGAGCCGGAGCCGGGAACCATCTTCTCCACGCGCTCCCACAGCAGCCGAGGCTCGGCGCTGCTGTCCAAAGACACGGCACAAAATAAAGCAGCTGCTAGTAACTAAAGCTGCTCAGTATTAGAGTGCAGCTAGTGTCATCTAGTGGAGTTGCTAGTAACTAAAGCTGCTCAGTACTTGGCCTGCAGCTAGTGCCATCTAGTGGAGTTGCTAGTTACTAAAGCTGCTCAGTATTAGAGTGCAGCTAGTGCCATCTAGTGGAGTTGCTAGTTAGTAAAGCTGCTCAGTATTAGAGTGCAGCTAGTGTCATCTAGTGGAGTTGCTAGTAACTAAAGCTGCTCAGTACTTGGCCTGCAGCTAGTGCCATCTAGTGGAGTTGCTAGTTAGTAAAGCTGCTCAGTATTAGAGTGCAGCTAGTGCCATCTAGTGGAGTTGCTAGTTAGTAAAGCTGCTCAGTATTAGAGTGCAGCTAGTGTCATCTAGTGGAGTTGCTAGTAACTAAAGCTGCTCAGTACTTGGAGTGCAGCTAGTGCCATCTAGTGGAGTTGCTAGTTAGTAAAGCTGCTCAGTACTTGGCCTGCAGCTAGTGCCATCTAGTGGAGTTGCTAGTTACTAAAGCTGCTCAGTATTAGAGTGCAGCTAGTGCCATCTAGTGGAGTTGCTAGTTAGTAAAGCTGCTCAGTATTAGAGTGCAGCTAGTGTCATCTAGTGGAGTTGCTAGTAACTAAAGCTGCTCAGTACTTGGCCTGCAGCTAGTGCCATCTAGTGGAGTTGCTAGTTAGTAAAGCTGCTCAGTATTAGAGTGCAGCTAGTGTCATCTAGTGGAGTTGCTAGTAACTAAAGCTGCTCAGTACTTGGAGTGCAGCTAGTGTCATCTAGTGGAGTTGCTAGTAACTAAAGCTGCTCAGTACTTGGCCTGCAGCTAGTGCCATCTAGTGGAGTTGCTAGTTACTAAAGCTGCTCAGTATTAGAGTGCAGCTAGTGCCATCTAGTGGAGTTGCTAGTTAGTAAAGCTGCTCAGTATTAGAGTGCAGCTAGTGTCATCTAGTGGAGTTGCTAGTAACTAAAGCTGCTCAGTACTTGGCCTGCAGCTAGTGCCATCTAGTGGAGTTGCTAGTTAGTAAAGCTGCTCAGTATTAGAGTGCAGCTAGTGCCATCTAGTGGAGTTGCTAGTTAGTAAAGCTGCTCAGTATTAGAGTGCAGCTAGTGTCATCTAGTGGAGTTGCTAGTAACTAAAGCTGCTCAGTACTTGGAGTGCAGCTAGTGCCATCTAGTGGAGTTGCTAGTTAGTAAAGCTGCTCAGTATTAGAGTGCAGCTAGTGCCATCTAGTGGAGTTGCTAGTAAATAAAGCTGCTCAGTATTAGAGTGCAGCTAGTGCCATCTAGTGGAGTTGCTAGTTAGTAAAGCTGCTCAGTATTAGAGTGCAGCTAGTGCCATCTAGTGGAGTTGCTAGTTAGTAAAGCTGCTCAATATTAGAGTGCAGCTAGTGCCATCTAGTGGAGTTGCTAGTTACTAAAGCTGCTCAGTACTTGGAGTGCAGCTAGTGCCATCTAGTGGAGTTGCTAGTTACTAAAGCTGCTCAGTATTAGAGTGCAGCTAGTGCCATCTAGTGGAGTTGCTAGTTACTAAAGCTGCTCAGTATTAGAGTGCAGCTAGTGCCATCTAGTGGAGTTGCTAGTTACTAAAGCTGCTCAGTACTTGGAGTGCAGCTAGTGCCATCTAGTGGAGTTGCTAGTTACTAAAGCTGCTCAGTACTTGGAGTGCAGCTAGTGCCATCTAGTGGAGTTGCTAGTTACTAAAGCTGCTCAGTACTTGGAGTGCAGCTAGTGCCATCTAGTGGAGTTGCTATTTACTAAAGCTGCTCAGTACTTGGAGTGCAGCTAGTGCCATCTAGTGGAGTTGCTAGTTACTAAAGCTGCTCAGTACTTGGAGTGCAGCTAGTGCCATCTAGTGGAGTTGCTAGTTAGTAAAGCTGCTCAGTATTAGAGTGCAGCTAGTGCCATCTAGTGGAGTTGCTAGTTAGTAAAGCTGCTCAGTATTAGAGTGCAGCTAGTGCCATCTAGTGGAGTTGCTAGTTACTAAAGCTGCTCAGTATTAGAGTGCAGCTAGTGCCATCTAGTGGAGTTGCTAGTTACTAAAGCTGCTCAGTACTTGGAGTGCAGCTAGTGCCATCTAGTGGAGTTGCTAGTTACTAAAGCTGCTCAGTATTAGAGTGCAGCTAGTGCCATCTAGTGGAGTTGCTAGTTACTAAAGATGCTCAGTATTAGAGTGCAGCTAGTGCCATCTAGTGGAGTTGCTAGTTACTAAAGCTGCTCAGTACTTGGAGTGCAGCTAGTGCCATCTAGTGGAGTTGCTAGTTACTAAAGCTGCTCAGTACTTGGAGTGCAGCTAGTGCCATCTAGTGGAGTTGCTAGTTAGTAAAGCTGCTCAGCACTTGGAGTGCAGCTAGTGCCATTTAGTGGAGATGCTAGTAACTAAAGCTGCTCAGTACTTGGAGTGCAGTTAGTGCCATCTAGTGGAGATGATAGTTACTAAAGCTGCTCAGTACTTGGCATGCAGCTAGTGCCATCTAGTGGAGTTGCTAGTTAGTAAAGCTGCTCAGTACTTGGAGTGCAGCTAGTGCCATCTAGTTGGGTTGCTAGTAACTAAAGCTGCTCAGTACTTGGAGTGCAGCTAGTGCCATTTAGTGGAGATGCTAGTAACTAAAGCTGCTCAGTACTTGGAGTGCAGTTAGTGCCATCTAGTGGAGATGATAGTTACTAAAGCTGCTCAGTACTTAGCATGCAGCTAGTGCCATCTAGTGGAGTTGCTAGTTAGTAAAGCTGCTCAGTACTTGGAGTGCAGCTAGTGCCATCTAGTTGGGTTGCTAGTAACTAAAGCTGCTCAGTACTTGGTGTGCAGCTCGTGCCATCTAGTGGAGATGATAGTTACTAAAGCTGCTCAGTACTTGGCCTGCAGCTAGTGCCATCTAGTGGAGATGATAGTTAGTAAAGCTGCTCAGTACTTGAGTGCAGCTAGTGCCATCTATTGGAGTTGCTAGTTAGTAAAGCTGCTCAGTATTTGAGTGCAGCTAGTGCCATCTAGTGGAGTTGCTAGTTAGTAAATCTGCTCAGTACTTGGTGTGCAGCTAGTGCCATCTATTGGAGTTGCTAGTTAGTAAAGCTGCTCAGTATTTGAGTGCAGCTAGTGCCATCTAGTGGAGTTGCTAGTTAGTAAAGCTGCTCTGTATTTGAGTGCAGCTAGTGCCATCTAGTGGAGTTGCTAGTTAGTAAAGCTGCTCAGTACTTGGCGTGCAGCTAGTGCCATCTAGTGGAGTTGCTAGTTAGTAAAGCTGCTCTGTATTTGAGTGCAGCTAGTGCCATCTAGTGGAGTTGCTAGTTAGTAAAGCTGCTCAGTACTTGGCGTGCAGCTAGTGCCATCTAGTGGAGTTGCTAGTTAGTAAAGCTGCTCAGTATTTGAGTGCAGTTAGTGCCATCTAGTGGAGTTGCTAGTTACTAAAGCTGCTCAGTACTTGGAGTGCAGTTAGTGCCATCTAGTGGAGATGATAGTTACTAAAGCTGCTCAGTACTTGGAGTGCAGTTAGTGCCATCTAGTGTAGATGATAGTTACTAAAGCTGCTCAGTAACTTGGCATGCAGCTAGTGCCATCTAGTGGAGTTGCTAGTTACTAAAGCTGCTCAGTACTTGGAGTGCAGCTAGTGCCATCTAGTGGAGTTGCTAGTAACTAAATCTACTCAGTACTTGGTGTAAAGCTAGTGCCATCTAGTGGAGTTGCTAGTTAGTAAAGCTGCTCAGTACTTGGAGTGCAGCTAGTGCCATCTAGTGGAGTTGCTAGTTAGCTGCTAGTTGGAGAGGAGCGACTAGAGACACCCTGCGGTTCACGGAAGCTCGCCGGCTCTGACGATCCGTAACGTGCGATGGCGCTCGCCAAGATAAAGGAGGGGGCGTGGCTTCAGTTACCTGCCGGCGTTGCGCTTCACAGCTTGACCGCTGCGTGGCGTGTTGCCATGGCGACGAGGCGAGTCCCGCCTCGGCAACACTGGCGACCTGGGCGTCGTCCTGACGGGGACCTTTTGTGATGAAAGCATGAGTGATTGACACGTGACAACACAAGCAGCTGGGGGGGGCAGGAGAAGATGTCAGGGGGGGCGTGAGAGGCAAGGGACTTCCTGTAATTAAGTCTCTTTTCTCTCTGGAACCTTCCACAAGTCTGCAGCATCCTTTCACCTGTTATCATCATTTCAAGCAGTATTTACATAGTAGTATCATCATTTCAAGCAGTATTTGCATAGTAGTATCATCATTTCAAGCAGTATTTACATAGTAGTATCATCATTTCAAGCAGTATTTACATAGTAGTATCATCATTTCAAGCAGTATTTACATAGTAGTATCATCATTTCAAGCAGTATTTACATAGTAGTATCATCATTTCAAGCAGTATTTGCATAGTAGTATCATCATTTCAAGCAGTATTTGCATAGTAGTATCATCATTTAAAGCATTACTTTATTTAATTTCATCAGTGTTTAACTTAATTAAATAATAATTAAAAGTAAATACAAGTTGGTAAGATAAATAAAAAAAGGCAATAAATAAATTATACTAAATAAATAATTCAAATTTTAGTACTATTTATTATTTTTATGTAATTTTTTTGACAATTTCAACAATCAAAACCAAGCAAGTAACAAAGATTTTTTTTTTTTTAATTTTTTAGCAACGGATATTGTAAAACTTTTTAAAAATCACAGTCTTTTCACAATTTTTTCAACAATTACTTATAGAAACATTGAAATTTCCAAGGACTAAAAAAAGCTCCACTTTCCTACAAATGCGTTAGCTTGATGCTACTAAACATTGGCTTTCCTACTGATTAGCATTAGCCGGTTCACACGGCGACTTGAAACTACAACCAAGATGCACGCTGCAATCAAACAGCTGCGGCAAAATAAGTACAATACTTACAGTATTAACACTTTTTAGGGCGCGACGACGACTAGATTCAGCAAAGACTGGAGTGACCCGCCCACATAAAGGACACACTACCGCCATCTTGCAACGTGATGTAATACTTGCCAATGAGACTCAGAGATGCGATACAATTGTCTCATTTTCAAATGTTGCCATAAAAAATGACATTTTTATTATTAAACATCATTTTAATAATACTGAAAATTGGTGCAAGTTGGATTCTGGTACCGATTCCCCGATATTGTCTACGTATTCTTCCGCCGCCCACACAAAACTAGTTCCTAAGTCTTTGGGTGCAGTATTGATAAATCATGTGGTTTACCTGCGCCTCCACAGGCCGGCTCATGACCTCCGTGTTCCCGTTGGGGTACGACGACTCGGAGCGCGGCGGCACCGGGGGCTGGACCGCTTTGCTTTGTGCCGCCTGAGGAGAACCTTGGATGTTCTTCCGGTACCGCTCGTCAGCCTGATGGACACACACACACACACACACACACACACACACACACACACACACACACACACACACACACACACTTAAATAAATGATTGTCTTTTGAGAGACAATAATTAAAAAATAAAATAAAATGTCAAAAAAATATTTGCCTGAGTAGCTGGACAGGACAAAAGAAGGGAATTTTTTAAACTTTCTAAAGTCATAATCTTTGTTTTTTCAATAATTAGTTATTAATAAAATATATCCTGTAATAAAATATTGGGGGCATTAAATCTTATGGTATATTTTTATGTTTTTTAACAAGTGACAGACAAAACCGAGCTAATAGTATTAAACGTGTATTATTTTTATTAGACATTTGATATTTTGTATTAAATGTATTCATGTTTTGAAGTACTTTCAAAATAATTGTTGTGAACAAAAATATTACTAATTTAATTTTAGTCGTATTAAATATTGTTATGGATATTTTTGACAAGTTCAACAATCAAAACCAAACTAATATATATATATATTTTTTTTATTATTGTCTTTTGGAAGGGAATTTTTAAAACTTTCTAAAATCAGTCAGTTTTTTCAACAATTAATTATTTATATATATATATATATATATATATATATATATAAAAACAAATTAATATATTTAATTTGTATGAATATCTTAAAAAATATTAGGGGCATTTAATCTTATGGTATGTTTGTATGTTTTTTAACAAACACATTTTTTTTTTTTTACAAATTTAATTCTAGTAATATTTACTATTTTTTGACAATTTCAACAACATATTCTTCTTTTAAAATCGTTTTTTGAAACAGAAATTGTAAAACTTTTAAAAGTCAGTCTCTGTTGTTTCAACAAGTATTTATAAAAATATATCCACATATTTAATTTTTATTATCCATCCATTTTCTACCGCCTATTCCCTTTGGGGTCGCGGTTAATTTTTATTAATACGTTCAAAATAGTTATGTCATTTAATATTAATATATATTTTTATGAGCTGATAGAAATTAATATGTATTATTTTTATAAAGACATTTGATGTTGTTTAGTATATTAATTTCATGTTTACAATCACTTTCAAAATAATTATTTTTGAACAAATTATTTAATTTAATTTTAGTAGTATTTTACATTTTATGGACATTTTTCACCAATCAAAATTGAGCTACTAACATTTTGGGGTTTTTCACGGAAATTGTTGATTATTTTAAAGACAAAGTCAACTATTAATTATAGAAATACATCGATCCATTTAATTTCATTGAATATGTTTAAAAATAATTAGGTCATTGTATACCATGGTAAATGATTAATTATTTTTTTTAACCGAGCTAATAGAAAAAAAAAAGTATTATTTTTAGAAAGACATTTCATTTTTTCTAGTAAATTAATTGGTTTTGAATGACTTTCAAAATAATTATTGTGATTAAATCATTACTTAATTTAATTGTGGTTGTATTTAACATTTTTATGGACTAAAATGATAAAATAATAATAATAATAACAATAATAATTGCTTTTATAGTAATCGTTTTCCATTACATGTTTTGTTTGGCCATCCTTCACACTGACTGAAACCTTGAAGCACTTTAAGCCAATCAGAAGCGTTTGCAGGAGGAAGTGACCACGCCCCCAACAACCAATCAAAGCCTGTGCAGGAGGACGTGACCACGCCCCCAACAACCAATCAAAGCCTGTGCAGGAGGACGTGACCACACCCCCAACAACCACTCAGAAGCGTTTGCAGGAGGAAGTGACCACGCCCCCAACAACCAATCAGAAGCGTTTGCAGGAGGAAGTGACCACACCCCCAACAACCAATCAGAAGCGTTTGCAGGAGGTGACCACGCCCCCAAACAAGGTGACACGTAAAACGGAGAGACGCAAACAAGCATCAATAAATAAATAAATATAAATATAAATACATTTATAAAGTCACAATTGAATCAAAGCGTTTTTTAGGAGCCAAAAGAGAGTTTGGAGGTGAACTAATGTCCAAAACACATCAAAGTTTACCTTAAAAATGTTTTCTTTTTTTAAAGGCAACATGCTTGGACTGTTTTTGCCTGTGAGTCAAAAATGAGGGCTTGGAGCACCAACATGTACAGATGTGGTCCACATTGGGATGGTACCGTTCACCTTAGAACCCATACGGTACCAACTCCGGTACCTGGTACCAACTCAGCACATATTTCAAATAAACCCTGACAATGTATATTAGCATCAAGCTAGCATATTATTCAAAGTGGAGCCTTACTTTGCTTACATTGGAGCGTTTTTTTGGAGTCAATTGCTTTGTTGGTATTGAAAACTCACACATTTTCTACAACACACGTGACAAACACACATCTGCCCTGCCACTTCATTTTATCTGGCCCATCACGTCATTTCATGTGGTCTGCCACTTCATTTTACGTGGCCCATCACGTCATTTAATGTGGTCTGCCATATCATTTAATGTCAATCACATCTTTTTAATGTGGCCCACCATGTCATTTAATGTGGTCTGCCACTTCATTTTATCTGGCCCATCACGTCATTTAATGTGGTCTGCCATATAATTTAATGTCAATCACATCTTTTTAACGTGGCCCACCATGTCATTTAATGTGATCTTCCACATCATTTATTGTGGCCCACCATGTCATTTAATGTGGTCTGCCACATCATTTATTGTGGCCCACCATGTCATTTAATGTGGTCTGCCACATCATATATTGTGGGCCACCATGTCATTTAATGTGATCTGCCACATCATTTATTGTGGCCCGCCATGTCATTTAACGTGGTCTGCCACATCATTTATTGTGGCCCACCATGTCATTTAATGTGATCTGCCACATCATTTATTGTGGCCCACTATGTCATTTAATGTGATCTGCCACATCATTTGATGTGGTCTGCCATATCATTTAATGTCAATCACATCTTTTTAACGTGGCCCACCATGTCATTAATTGTGGTCTGCCACATCATTTATTGTGGCCCACCATGTCATTTAATGTGATCTGCCACGTCATTTATTGTGGCCCACCATGTCATTTAACGTGGTCTGCCATATCATTTATTGTGGCCCACCATGTCATTTAATGTGATCTGCCACATCATTTATTGTGGCCCACCATGTCATTTAACGTGGTCTGCCACATTTATTGTGGCCCACCATGTCATTTAATGTGGTCTGCCACATCATTTATTGTGGGCCACCATGTCATTTAATGTGATCTGCCACATCATTTATTGTGGCCCACCATGTCATTTAATGTGGTCTGACATCATTTAAAATGGCCCGCCACGTCCTCTAATGTGGTCCTTCACGTCATTTAAAGTGGCTTGCCATATCATTTAAAGTGGTCTGCTGCATCATTTATGGTGGTCTGCCATATAATTTAATGTCAATCACATCGTTTTAATGTGGCCCACCATTTCATTTAACGTGGTCCATCACATCAATTCTTGTGGCCCACCATGTCATTTAATGTGGTCTGCCACATCATTTATTGTGGCCCACCATCTCATTTAACGTGGTCTGCCACATCATTTATGTGGCCTGCCATGTAATTTAAGGTGGTCCGTCACATCATTTAAATGTGGTCTGTCACATCTTTTTAAATGTGGCCCGCCATGTCTTTCAATGTGGTCTGACATCATTCAACATGGTCTGCCGCTTCATTTTACATGGCCCGCCACGTCCTCTAATAAGGTCCTACACGTCATTTAATGTGGCTTGCCATATCATTTAAAGTGGTCTGCTGCATCATTTATTGTGGTCTGCCATATAATTTAATGTCAATCACATCGTTTTAATGTGGCCCACCATTTCATTTAATGTGGTCCGCCACATCAATTCTTGTGGCCCACCATGTCATTTAATGTGGTCTGCCACATCATTTATTGTGGCCCACCATATCATTTAATGTGGTCTGCCACATCATTTATGTGGCCTGCCATGTAATTTAAGGTGGTCCGTCACATCATTTAAATGTGGCCCGCCATGTCTTTCAACGTGTTCTGACATCATTCAACATGGTCTGCCGCTTCATTTTACATGGCCCCCCACGTCCTCTAATGAGGTCCTACACGTCATTTAATGTGGCTTGCCATATCATTTAAAGTGGTCTGCAGCATCATTTATGGTGGTCTGTCATATTTTTTTTAAGTGGCCTGCCATGTCATTTCATGTGGCCCCCTGAGGACAGCCATAATTGAAAAGTGGCCCTCAACAAAAAGGTGTTTGACACAGCAGACCTAGAGGTCATTTAACTGAGTCGGCTCTCAGTGCTGCTGGAGTGATGGTCAGGGAGTGGAACGTGTTAGGAGAGTCTGCAGGACTGTCAGGATCCAGGAGGTGATTGGTCACCATCCCCAGGTGGACCTTTCATGTTTCAGGTAAGGAGCACGTCACACAGGAAGTGCGTCACACAGGAAGTGCCTCACACAGGAAGTGTCTCACACAGGAAGTTAGGTGTTAGTTGGACCTTCTCCAAGCGTTAGCGTCACACTCCAAGCAGTCGCTTCACCTCAACTACCATCTCAACTTTCTTCTCACAAGCACTGTCCTGGTCCAGGTCCAGATCCAGGTCCAGGTCCTGGTTCTGGTTCTGCCTTAGGGACAGCAGGTAGGCCTGCTCCTGCTGAAGCTGCCGCTGGAGCTTTTGGGCTTGGCGTCGCTCTTCGAGCTCCCGCCATTTGTACTCCTGGGTGCACGAGGAGCAAGATGAAGAACATCTACAGGAACTGGAGGAGGCCGAGCTCGTCTTATTGTGGAAGATTTACCAAAGTAAAAGTCAACTAACCGTCTACTTCCTTTTATCTGCACTTGACATGCTAACATATTAATGCTACCGTTTTTCTAATTGTGTTGGTCCTGGCGTGGTCACATGACCTAAGTCTTCCTGGGTGAAGGCCTGACTTCCTGCTGGATGACCGACTTCCTGGTGACATCATCACCGGGCCAGTCAACATCCTGACCGCCCGCCAACAAGAAAGGAGGTCTAGGAGTGCTTTGACCTCCAACCACTAAGGACCTCCATGACGGAGGACTTGGACCAGGACCAGGAGTGAGCAAGAACCAGTGGGAGTGGGATGGAAGAAGTGTGAATCATTTCCTCATCAATCAACCTCCATGCTGCTTCCTGCCTTCTCATTCAGCAAATGTGCAGAGCTAATCTTTCTAACTACACTCTGGTCTTTCAACTAGTCCTGTTCCTAAAACTAATGAGTGAAGTTCAGTTTACCACGTAAAAAAAGATAATATCATTGATCCTTCATTGTCAACTTCAGTATTTTATTTTATATTATTTATCTAACAGACTTCATTCATTATCGTAGGTATTGTATTGTAAAAAAATAAATAATAATAATTAAACATAAGTTAAACAATAACTGACTTTAATTATCATAGATATTTTATTATATTTAAATGTTATTATTTAATTATTTTTTATTAAAACATAAGTTAAACAACGTATTAACTGACCTTAATTATAATATATATTTTATTAAATATATATATATATTTTTTTTTATTAAAACAACATAAGTTAAACAACGTATTAACTGACTTTAATTATAATAGATATTTTATTATATTTTTATTTTATTTATTTAAATTTTTTATTAAAACAACATAAATTGAAGAACGTATTGACTGACTTCCTTAATTATCGAAGGTATTTTATCTTTTTCTAATTTTTTTTAATCATTTATTTATTTTAATCCAAAAATATATAAGTTAAACAACGTATTGACTGACTTCTATAATTATCGTAGGTATTTTATTGTTATTTTATTAAAAATAACATAGGTTAAACCAGGGGTGTCAAACTCATTTTAGATCGGGGGCCACATGGAGAAAAATCTACTCCCAAGTGGGCCGGACTGGTAAAATCACGGCATGATTACTTAAAAATAAAGACAACTTCACATTGTTTTTTTTGGTTTAAAAATAGAACAAGCACATTCTGAAATTGTACAAATAATAATGTTGTTGTTTTTTTACACTTACATGTTGCGGTTAATAGTATTCTATCTTCATTTGTTGTTACTTATACTTTCTGAATAAATTATGTGATAATGTTCATCAGTCAACTCATTGGTGTTAAGTTTCAATCTATCAAGATAAAAAAATTATATCAAAATCAAATTACAGGATGTTATTTATGTAGTTTGCTCATTTTCCTCAACTGATGTGGTTTATTTTGTACATATGTAGCATCATCTACAAAGATAAAAAGAATTGCTATTGTGACATCTAGTGGACACATTTAGAACAGCAGTTTCTTTCATTCAAAAATTTCCGTTCATTTTTATACTTAGCAAACTCATCCCGCGGGCCGGATCAAAACTGTTCGCGGGCCTGATCCGGCCCGCGGGCCGTACGTTTGACACCCCTGGGTTAAACAATGTGATAACTGACTTTAATTATCGTAGATATTTTATTATATTTGAATTGTATTTAATTATTTTTTTAATTAAAACATAAGTTAAACAACGTATTAACTGACCTTAATTATAATATATATTTTATTAAATATATATATATTATTTTTTTTATTAAAACAACATAAGTTAAACAACATATTAACTGACTTTAATTATAGATATTTTATTATATTTAAATTTTTTATTAAAACAGCATAAATTGAAGAACGTATTAACTGACTTCCTTAATTATCGTAGGTATTTTATCTTATTCTAATCTTTCTTTTATCATTTATTTATTTTAATCAAAAAAAATATAAGTTAAACAACGTATTGACTGACTTCTATAATTATCGTAGGTATTTTATTGTTATTTTATTAAAAATAAATAGGTTAAACAATGTGATAACTGACTGTAATTATCGTAGATATTTTATTATATTTTAATTGTATTTAATTATTTTTTTATTAAAACATAAGTTAAACAACGTATTAACTGACTTAAATTATAATATATATTTTATTAAATATACATATATTATTTTTTTTATTAAAACAACATAAGTTAAACAACGTATTAACTGACTTTAATTATAATAGATATTTTATTATATTTTAATTTTTTATTAAAACAGCATATATTGAAGAACGTATTAACTGACTTCCTTAATTATCGTAGGTATTTTATCTTATTCTAATCTTTTTTTTATCCTTTATTTATTTTAATCAAAAAAAATAAAAAGTTAAACAACGTATTGACTGACTTCTATAATTATCGTAGGTATTTTATTGTTATTTTATTAAAAATAACATAGGTTAAACAATGTGATAACTGACTTTAATTATCGTAGATATTTTATTATATTTTAATTGTATTTAATTATTTTTTATTAAAACATAAGTTAAACAACATATTAACTGACTTTAATTATAATATATATTTTATTATATTTAAATTTTTTACTAAAACAGCATAAGTTGAACAACGTATTAACTGACTTCCTTAATTATCGTAGGTATTTTATCTTAATCTAATCTTGTTTTATTATTTATTTATTTTAATCCAAAAATATATAAGTTAAACCACGTATTAACTGACTTCTATAATTATCATAGGTATTTTATTGTTATTTAATTTTTAAAAACAAACAGTTGTAAACAATGTGATAACTGACTTTAATTGTCGTAGATATTTTGTTATATTTTAATTGTATTTAATATTTTTTAATTAAAACTACATAAGTCAAACATTGTATTAATTGACTTCCTCAATTATCTTAGATATTTTATATTATTTTAATTGAATCATTTATTTTTTATTAAAACAACATAAGTGAAACAAGGTGATAACTGACTTCATTTATCATCTTTAGTATTTTTTTTAATGTATTCACATTTTATTTTATTATTTATTTATTTTCTATATTAAAAAAAATACCTAAGATAACTAATGAAGTCAGTTAAGATGTTTTTGATTTAAAAAATAAAAATAAAATAAAATGCAAATAAAATACCTACGATAATGAATGCTACCCATCCCTAGAATCATCCATTATGTATTGAATGTTTTGTTACTTTATCCGTAATAGACAATGTATCAATCTATCATAATAAAAATGTTTAACAGTTTTCACTCCTCTACTTATTAATATATAAATGTACACTACATATGATTTCTTTGTTTTTTTATTTGTAAAAAAAAATTGCAAAAAATTCTAAAACTAATTTTTGACATTGTCAATATGAGGTCTTGTGTGTAGAAGTTTGAGGACAATAATGAATGTATTCCATTTTGGAATAAGGCAGTAACACAACAGGGTGTGGAAAAGTGAATATTGAGTGACGGTTGCTATTGATGACGTCGACAAGCGTGTGGTGTGGCGTGTGGACACAAACGAGTCGTGTGGACACAAGCGTATGGACACAAGCATGTGGTGTGGCATGTGGTGTGGCGTGTGGACAAAAGCGTGTGGTGTGGCGTGTGGACACAAACGAGTCGTGTGGACACAAGCGTATGGACACAAGCATGTGGTGTGGCATGTGGTGTGGCGTGTGGACAAAAGCGTGTGGTGTGGCGTGTGGACACAAACGAGTTGTGTGGACACAAGCGTATGGACACAAGCATGTGGTGTGGCGTGTGGACAAAAGCGTGTGGTGTGGCGTGTGGACACAAACGAGTCGTGTGGACATAAGCGTATGGACACAAGCATGTGGTGTGGCATGTGGACACAAGCGTGTGGTGTGGCATGTGGTGTGGCGTGTGGACACAAGCGTGTGGTGTGGCGTGTGGACACAAACGAGTCGTGTGGACACAAGCGTATGGACACAAGCGTGTGGTGTGGCATGTGGTGTGGTGTGTGGACACAAGCGTGTGGTGTGGCATGTGGTGTGGCGTGTGGACACAAGCGTGTGGTGTGGCGTGTGGACACAAACGAGTCGTGTGGACACAAGCGTATGGACACAAGCATGTGGTGTGGCATGTGGTGTGGTGTGTGGACACAAGCATGTGGTGTGGCATGTGGTGTGGTGTGTGGACACAAGCGTGTGGTGTGGCGTGTGGACACAAACGAGTCGTGTGGACACAAGTGTATGGACACAAGCATGTGGTGTGGCGTGTGGACACAAGAGTATGGTGTGGCGTGTGGACACAAGTGTGTGGTGTGGTGTGTGGAAACAAACGTATGGTATGGCGTGTGGACACAAGTGTATGGTGTGCCGTGTGGACACATGTGTGTGGTGTGGTGTGTGTATAGAAGCGTGTGTGGTGTGGCCTCACCAGCAGCATGGCCTGTTCGTGCAGTAGTTGCTGCTGCAAGATCTCCAGGTGTCTCTGCTCCTCCTCCAGCTGCCGGCGGATGTACTCCTGCAGGCAGGCAGCAAACTTGCAGCGGCAGCAGAAAAAGAAAGAAGAAAAGCAGTGAGGTCACTGACCTGCTCTCTGTCAGCCCGCCTCTTCTCCTCCTCCACTCGCCGCCGCTCCTCCTCCTCCTTGCGGCGTCGCTCCATCTCCTCCACACGCCGCTTCTCCTCCTGCTCACGCCGCCGCTGCTCGCGCTCCTGCTGACGTCTCGCCTCACGCTCTCGCCTTTGTTGCTGCCGCACACAAGGTCATCAAGGTCAACACAGGTCATCCAGGTCAACAGAGGTCATCCAGGTTAGAAAGGTCATCCAGGTCAACAAAGGTCATCCAGGTTAGAAAGGTCATCCGGGTCAACACAGGTCATCCAGGTCAACAAAGGTCATCCAGGTCATCAAACACCTGATATTAAGTCCAATCAGCTGCCAGGATCGAACATCAGCAATTAGCCCTGCCCCAAAACAACTTTACACTTCTGATACCATACCGATATTGAAGTGATGTGATATCAGCAGGAATCCTGCCTGTATTATCTAGTAGTGTGAAAGGTAAAGAAGGTTTGATGAAGTGAAGAATGTTACTTATGAAAAATAATAGCATGTTTATTATTAACTGTCTGGAAGGAACTTATGCTGTCTTCAAGTTGAAGTGGAGTGGTCATTGAGTTTTTTTAGTGACAGCTCGTGGTCACATTCATTTATGAATTTAAGTTGAATGATGCGGACACGTTTGTTACAGGGTACTGCCTTGGAGACTTTGTATGTGCAAGTAATATGGAACTATAATATTTCTTTATGTTGACACCTTTTATTGTTCAATGTGTGTGTGTGTGTGTGTGTGTGTGTGTGTACGTACGTGTGTGTGTGTGTGTGTACGTACGTGTGTGTGTGTGTGTGTGTACGTACGTGTGTGTGTGTGTACATACGTATGTGTGTACGTGTGTGTGTACGTACGTGTGTGTGTACGTGTGTGTGTACGTGTGTGTGTGTGTACGTACGTGTGTGTGTGTGTGTGTGTACGTACGTGTGTGTGTGTACGTACGTGTGTGTGTGTCTGTGTACGTGTGTGTGTGTACGTACGTGTGTGTGTGTGTGTGTACGTGTGTGTGTGTGTGTACGTATGTGTGTGTGTACGTACGTGTGTGTGTGTGTGTGTACGTGTGTGTGTGTACGTGTACGTACGTGTGTGTGTGTACGTACGTGTGTGTGTGTACGTGTGTGTGTGTACGTGTGTGTGTGTGTGTGTGTACGTGTGTGTGTGTGTGTACGTACGTGTGTGTGTGTGTGTGTACGTACGTGTGTGTGTGTACGTACGTGTGTGTGTGTGTGTGTACGTATGTGTGTGTGTGTGTGTGTGTGTGTGTGTGTACGTACGTGTGTGTGTGTACGTACGTGTGTGTGTGTGTACGTACGTGTGTGTGTGTGTGTACGTACGTGTGTGTGTGTGTGTGTGTGTACGTACGTGTGTGTGTGTGTGTGTACGTACGTGTGTGTGTGTGTACGTATGTGTGTGTGTGTGTGTGTGTGTGTACGTACGTGTGTGTGTGTACGTACGTGTGTGTGTGTGTGTGTGTATGTACGTGTGTGTGTGTGTGTGTACGTACGTGTGTGTGTGTACGTGTGTGTGTGTGTACGTATGTGTGTGTGTGTGTACGTATGTGTGTGTGTGTGTGTGTACGTACGTGTGTGTGTGTGTGTGTGTACGTACGTGTGTGTGTGTACGTACGTGTGTGTGGGTGTGTGTGTGTGTGTACGTATGTGTGTGTGTGTGTGTACGTACGTACGTGTGTGTGTACGTACGTGTGTGTGTGTGTGTACGTACGTGTGTGTGTGTGTGTGTGTACGTACGTGTGTGTGTACGTACGTGTGTGTGTGTGTACGTGTGTGTGTGTGTGTGTGTGTACGTACATGTGTGTGTGTGTGTGTGTACGTACGTGTGTGTGTGTGTGTACGTACGTGTGTGTGTGTGTGTACGTGTGTGTGTGTGTGTACGTACATGTGTGTGTGTGTGTGTGTGTGTGAGTGAGTGTGTGTGCTTAGATGTTGTGTAGCTGTGAGCTCCAATAGCCTAGCATGTTTACCTTTTGTAGATGATTTTAGTATTGCTTGTATCGCACATGATATTGCACACAGGTGAACACACTGCAGGACTGCTTGTATCGCACATGATATCACACACAAGTAAACACACTGCAGGATTGCTTGTATCGCACATGATATCACACAAGTAAACACTCTGCAGGATTGCTTGTATCGCACATGATATCACACACAAGTAAACACACTGCAGGATTGCTTGTATCCCACATGATATCGCACAAGTAAACACTGCAGGATTGCTTGTATGACACATGATATCACACACACAAATAAACAGGCTACAGGATTGCTTGTATCACACATGATATCACACACACAAATAAACAGGCTACAGGACTACTTGTATCGCACATGATATCACACTCAAGTAAAAACGCTGCAGGACTGCTTGTATTGCACATGATATCACACACAAGTAAACACGCTACAGGACTGCTTGTATCGCACATCACACATGCAAGCCGATATGAGCAGGCGCTTGTTTTCGTGCCGATACAGACTGATACAGTAACACGATATCAGTATGACGGTACCTCCTCCAGCCGCCTCCTCTGCTCCTTCTGCTGCTCGATGCGTTTCTGCCTCTCGGCCAGTAGTTGGCGCTTGTACTCCTCCTGCTCACGCAGCTGCTGCTCCTGCAGGAGCTGCTGGCGGCGCAGAGCCTCCGAGCGCTCCTTGTTCTCCTGCTGCAGGCGGATGAAGTCCCGCCGCAGCGTGGACTCACCTGGCACGTTCACGATGGAGCTGAGAGGGAGAGACACGCTAACTTGTCACCTAGCACGTTCACCATGGAGCTGAGAGGGAGAGACACGCTAACTTGTCACCTCAACATCAGCAAGCACACTTGCACACACCCCACGCTAATAATACATGTTGCACTTAGCATTTATGCATGCTACCATATACACCTCTGTTATACCTGTATACTTTTTTGCTATTTCACTAATGCTAACGGTTAGCATTTAAAGACATATTTCAGGTCCCTGACCACCTGAGGGCACCACAGACTGTGGATGCTTTTAAAAAAGGCTTAAAAACCCTTCTTTTTAAAAAAGCCTTTTTTTTTTTAGATATATGCATACTAGTTTTAGCTATTTTGCTGTTCGAGTTTTTATTTTTATTTATTCTTTATTATCTTTTTATTTTATTTTTTTTAATACACTGTAGCACTTTGAGGTTGTTTACTCAATGTAAAGTGCTTTTTTTTTTTTTTTTTACAAATAAAATCTATTATTATTATTATTTTAAACAATTTTTTTTAGGTACACACCCCAGTGTAATATATTTTGGTACATAACGCAGGTTACAGATAATATTTTAGCGTGCTAACCTTTTTAGCAGGTATACACCTCTGTCATATACTTTTTGGTATTTCACTAATGCTAAGTGTTAGCATTTAAAGACATATTTCAGGTACACACCACAGTAATAGATGCATGTTACAGTTAGCATGCCTTTTTAGCTCATTTAGCATCATAAATGTTGGTATTTGACTAATACTAACTGTAAGTGTGCTATTGTTGGCAAGTTTGCATAGAACTGTTAGCATGCTAGCTTTTTTTACCTCATTTTGCTCATATTTTTGTTATTTAATGCTATCTGGCCAGCGTGCTAACTGTTAGCATTTCAGTTAGCACACAAAACCTCTGATGAAGTGGTAGTTGTAAATCTAGAAATGGTCCTGGTTCTGACGGTCCCCACTTGGTCTGTGGCTACTTTGGAGTACCTGGGCTCTCCTTCTTGCTCGGACGCTTCCTCCTCCTCCTCCTCGCTGCCGCTGTACTCGTACTCCGTCTCGTCTGCGGAGGACGTGAGCGTTGAGACGGTTTGGCGTCACGACAAGACGGCGAGGCGCTCCTCACCTTTCTCGCCGCGCTTCTTCTTGGTGCGGTCGATGTGGTCCTTGAGCTGGATGCGCACCTGCCGCTCGTTGGGCTGGTCGCGGATGAAGGGGTGCTTGAGGAGCTGCTCCGTGGGGGGCCGCTGGGTGTAGTTCTTCACCAGGCAGCCCTCGATGAAGCTGAAGAACTTCTTGGACCTGCAAGCATCACGGTCAGCACCTGCCCTGGTCTGGGGGCCCACCTTGTGTTGGAGCGCACCATTTCTTGGACTTGAGGCGAGGAGGAGGGTTCCTGGGGATGAGGAAGAGCGCCCTCATGGGGTGCATGTCACACAGCGCTGTGGGAGGACAGCACATGTCAGAAATACTCCTCAAAGATCCTCTATTCCAGGACATAAAGCAGAATTACTCCTCAAAGATCCTCTATACCAGGACATCCTGCAGAAATACTCCTCAAAGATCCTCTATTCCAGGACATAAAGCAGAAATACTCCTCAAAGATCATCTATTCCAGAACATAACGCTGAAATACTCCTCGAAAGATCCTCTATTCCAGGACATAAAGCAGAAATACTCCTCAAAGATCATCTATTCCAGGACATAAAGCAGAAATACTCCTCAAAGATCATCTATTTCAGGACATAAAGCAGAAATACTCCTCAAAGATCATCTATTCCAGGACATAAAGCAGAAATACTCCTCGAAAGATCATCTATTCCAGGACATAAAGCAGAAATACTCCTCAAAGATCCTCTATTCCAGGACATCCTGCAGAAATACTCCTCAAAAGATCATCTATTCCAGGACATAAAGCAGAAATACTCCTCAAAGATCATCTATTCCAGGACATAAAGCAGAAATACTCCTCAAAGATCATCTATTCCAGGACATAATGCAGAAATACTCCTCAAGGATCCTCTATTCCAGGTCATAACGCAAAAATACTCCTCAAAGATCCTCTATACCAGGACATAATGCAGAAATACTCCTCAAAGATCCTCTATTCCAGGCCATAAAGCAGAAATACACCTCAAAGATCCTCTATTCCAGGACATAAAGCAGAAATACTCCTCAAAGATCCTCTATTCCAGAACATAACGCTGAAATACTCCTCAAAGATCCTCTATTCCAGGACATAACGCAGAAATACTCCTCAAAGTTCCTCTATTCCAAGTCATACTACATAAATACTCCTCAAGGATTATTCTATACCAGGACATAATGCAGAAATACTCCTCAAAGATCCTCTATTCCAGGACATAAAGCAGAAATACTCCTCAAAACTCCTCTATTCCAGGTCATACCACATAAATACTCCTCAAAGATCCTCTATTCCAGGACATACTACATAAATACTCCTCAAAGATCCTCTATTCCAGGACATACTACGTAAATACTCCTCAAAGATCCTCTATTCCAGGACATACTACGTAAATACTCCTGAAAGATCCTCTATCCCAGGACATACTACAAAAATACTCCTCAAAGATCCTCTATAAGACAAGAAGCGTGCTGGTGTTTATAAGGACCAATCAAAGATCCTCTATAGGACAGAAGTGTGCTGGTGTTTCCAAAAATCCTCTATAGGACAGAAGCATGATAGTGTTTGTAAGGAGCAATCAAAGATCCTCTATAGGCCAGGATGTGACTTACGCGGCGCTCCCTCTGCCATCTCGATGGCTGTGATTCCACAGGACCAGAGATCACTCTGAAAGACAGAAGGACAATGAGAGGACTCACCACTACCATCAGAGTGCTGACTCACCACTACCATCAGAGTGCTGAGTCAGCACTCTGATGGTAGTGCTGACTCAGCACTCTGATGGTAGTGCTGACTCAGCACTACCATCAGAGTGCTGAGTCAGCACTACCATCAGAGTGCTGACTCAGCACTACCATCAGAGTGCTGAGTCAGCACTACCATCAGAGTGCTGACTCAGCACTCTGATGGTAGTGCTGACTCAGCACTACCATCAGAGTGCTGAGTCAGCACTACCATCAGAGTGCTGACTCAGCACTACCATCAGAGTGCTGAGTCAGCACTACCATCAGAGTGCTGACTCAGCACTACCATCAGGTGCTAACCCGGTAGTCGTAGGTGGCGTCTGGGTTTTCATCGCAGGCGATGACCTCAGGAGCCATCCAATATGGCGTCCCGATGAAGGTGTTCCTGCGACCAACTGTTCTGTCCAGCTGAGCACTCACGCCAAAGTCCACTGAGGAGACAAAGAGTTGGTGTATGTATATACCTTTTTCTTGTTGTTGTTGTTTGTGTATGTATATACCTTTTTCTTGTTGTTGTTGTTGTTGTTTGTGTATGTATATACCTTTTTCTTGTTGTTGTTGTTTGTGTATGTATATACCTTTTTCTTGTTGTTGTTGTTTGTGTATGTATATACCTTTTTCTTGTTGTTGTTTGTGTATGTATATACCTTTTTCTTGTTGTTGTTTGTGTATGTATATACCTTTTTCTTGTTGTTATTTGTGTATGTATATACCTTTTTCTTGTTGTTGTTTGTGTATGTATATACCTTTTTCTTGTTGTTGTTGTTGTTTGTGTATGTATATACCTTTTTCTTGTTGTTGTTTGTGTATGTATATACCTTTTTCTTGTTGTTGTTTGTGTATGTATATACCTTTTTCTTGTTGTTGTTGTTTGTGTATGTATATACCTTTTTCTTGTTGTTGTTGTTGTTGTTTGTGTATGTATATACCTTTTTCTTGTTGTTGTTTGTGTATGTATATACCTTTGTCTTGTTCTTGTTGTTGTTTGTGTATGTATATACATTTTTCTTGTTGTTGTTTGTGTATGTATATACCTTTTTCTTGTTGTTGTTTGTGTATGTATATACCTTTTTCTTGTTGTTGTTTGTGTATGTATATACCTTTTTCTTGTTGTTGTTTGTGTATGTATATACCTTTTTGTTGTTGTTGTTGTTTGTGTATGTATATAACTTTTTCTTGTTTGTGTATGTATGTATATACCTTTTTCTTGTTGTTGTTGTTTGTGTATGTATATACCTTTTTCTTGTTGTTTGTGTATGTATATACCTTTTTCTTGTTGTTGTTGTTGTTGTTTGTGTATGTATATACCTTTTTCTTGTTGTTTGTGTATGTATATACCTTTTTCTTGTTGTTGTTGTTGTTTGTGTATGTATATACCTTTTTCTTGTTGTTGTTTGTGTATGTATATACCTTTTTCTTGTTTGTGTATGTATGTATATACCTTTTTCTTGTTGTTGTTGTTGTTTGTGTATGTATATACCTTGTTGTTGTTTGTGTATGTATATATGTATATTGTTGTTGTTGTATGTATATACTTTGTTGTTGTTGTATGTATATACCTTGTTGTTGTATGTATATACCTTGTTGTTGTTGTTTGTGTATGTATATACCTTGTTGTTGTTTGTGTATGTATATACCTTTTTGTTGTTGTTGGTGTATGTATATACCTTGTTGTTGTTGTTTGTGTATGTATATACCTTTTTGTTGTTGTTGTTGTTTGTGTATGTATATACCTTTTTGTTGTTGTTATTGTTGTTGTTTGTGTATGTATATACCTTGTTGTTGTTGTATGTATATACCTTGTTGTTGTTGTTGTTGTATGTATATACCTGGTTGTTGTTGTATGTATATACCTTGTTGTTGTATGTATGTATATACCTGGATGTTGTTGTATGTATATACCTTGTTGTTGTATGTATATACCTGGATGTTGTTGTATGTATATACCTTGTTGTTGTTGTTGTTGTATGTATATACCTGGATGTTGTTGTATGTATATACCTTGTTGTTGTATGTATATACCTGGATGTTGTTGTATGTATATACCTGGATGTTGTTGTATGTATATACCTTGTTGTTGTATGTATATACCTGGATGTTGTTGTATGTATATACCTGGATGTTGTTGTATGTATATACCTTGTTGTTGTTGTTGTTGTATGTATATACCTGGATGTTGTTGTATGTATATACCTTGTTGTTGTTGTATGTATATACCTTATTGTTGTTGTATGTATATACCTGGATGTTGTTGTATGTATATACCTGGATGTTGTTGTATGTATATACCTTGTTGTTGTTGTATGTATATACCTTGTTGTTGTTGTTGTATGTATATACCTTGTTGTTGTTGTATGTATATACCTGGATGTTGTTGTATGTATATACCTTGTTGTTGTTGTATGTATATACCTTATTGTTGTTGTATGTATATACCTGGATGTTGTTGTATGTATATACCTGGATGTTGTTGTATGTATATACCTTGTTGTTGTTGTATGTATATACCTTGTTGTTGTTGTTGTATGTATATACCTTGTTGTTGTTGTATGTATATACCTTGTTGTTGTTGTATGTATATACCTTGTTGTTGTTGTTGTTGTATGTATATACCTGGATGTTGTTGTTGTATGTATATACCTTGTTGTTGTTGTTGTATGTATATACCTGGATGTTGTTGTTGTATGTATATACCTTGTTGTTGTTGTATGTATATACCTCGTTGTTGTTGTTGTTGTATGTATATACCTTGTTGTTGTTGTTGTATGTATATACCTGGATGTTGTTGTTGTTGTTGTTGTATGTATATACCTGGATGTTAGCGTGGGTGTGACAAACCTACCCAGTTTGACCTCAGCGTTCTCTGTCAGCAGCACGTTCTGTCCCTTGATGTCGCGGTGGATGACGTGGTGAGCGTGCAGGTGTGCCAGGCCCTGCAGGAGAAGACAGGTGAGTGCACAGGTGAGGACCCTGGACAGCAGGAAGTGGTCCTGACCCTGAGGATCTCCCTGGAGATGTAAGCGATCCAGTCCTCCTTCAAGGTGTTGCCTTTGGTGTTCTTCACCAGGTCTGTGATGGAACCTGCACCACAGAACTCCATCACCAGCTGAGGACACACACCAAGACTTGGTTTCATTCCCAGTTATGTTGGAAGAACCAGGGCACATTTCACAATAAAAGTCTGGAGGTGCTGAATGTAGTAAATTCCACAATAAAAGTCTGGAGGAGCTAAATAAGGTACATTTCACAGTAAAAGTCTGGAGGAGCTGAAAGAAGTAATTTCACAGTAAAAGTCTGGAGGAGCTGAATGTAGTAAATTCCACAATAAAAGTCTGGAGGAGCTAAATAAGGTACATTTCACAGTAAAAGTCTGGAGGAGCTGAAAGAAGTAATTTCACAGTAAAAGTCTGGAGGAGCTGAATGTAGTAAATTCCACAATAAAAGTCTGGAGGAGCTAAATAAGGTACATTTCACAGTAAAAGTCTGGAGGAGCTGAATGTAGTAAATTCCACAATAAAAGTCTGGAGGAGCTAAATAAGGTACATTTCACAGTAAAAGTCTGGAGGAGCTGAAAGAAGTAATTTCACAGTAAAAGTCTGGAGGAGCTAAATAAGGTACATTTCACAGTAAAAGTCTGGAGGAGCTGAAAGAAGTAATTTCACAGTAAAAGTCTGGAGGAGCTGAATGTAGTAAATTCCACAATAAAAGTCTGGAGGAGCTAAATAAGGTACATTTCGCAGTAAAAGTCTGGAGGAGCTGAAAGAAGTAATTTCACAGTAAAAGTCTGGAGGAGCTAAATAAGGTACATTTCACAGTAAAAGTCTGGAGGAGCTGAAAGAAGTAATTTCACAGTAAAAGTCTGGAGGAGCTAAATAAGGTACATTTCACAGTAAAAGTCTGGAGGAGCTGAAAGAAGTAATTTCACAGTAAAAGTCTGGAGGAGCTAAATAAGGTACATTTCACAGTAAATGTCTGGAGGAGCTGAATGAAGGACTTCTCTGCTTAGGCTGCTGCCCCCCCGACCCCAACTTGGATAAGCGGAAACAGATGGAAGTATTCTAGCGACTAAGCTGACAGTATTTTACTGTGAAAACACTGGAACTGGCTTTTCGTTTACTGCAATACGTTGTACCAAAAAATAAATAAATAAAATAAATGTCTAGATTTATTGTTGTTCAGTGTGTGTATAAAAACAAAAAAAATGTGTTTTTGTGACAAAATATTATAGTTTCATGGCAAAATACTGCATTTCCCTGTGAATAAAGATGGGGACTGAATTAACTACTTTTATAGTTCATTCTGTGCTAGCTTGATGCTAATTCACATTGGATTTTCCATAGACAGGCTACTACTAGCATTAGCAGTTTTACATGGCGTGTTCAACCCTTCCAAATGTGTTCATGAAAACTACAACTAAGGTGAATGTTACAATCAAACATACTTACAGTACAAACACTTTGTAGGGCGCAACATAACACATTCATCTCCCAGGAAAAAGCTACTTCCTGGTTAGACAACATAGCATAGACGGCCTATAACGCCACCTGCTGTCTTGGAAGTGCAAATGTTACGTTTCATCTTCAGACTATTGAAAACTAGCCTTGATTCCCAGGAACCAGTTCCCCGTTTAGGAGAACCTATCCAGATCTAACAGGAGAACCTACCCAGAGCTGAGGGGAGAACCTACCCAGAGCTGACAGGAGAACCTTCCCAGAGCTGACAGGAGAACCTACCCAGAGCTGACAGGAGAACCTTCCCAGAGCTGACAGGAGAACCTACCCAGAGCTGACAGGAGAACCTACCCAGAGCTGACAGGAGAACCTTCCCAGAGCTGACAGGAGAACTTACCCAGAGCTGACAGGAGAACTTACCCAGAGCTGACAGGAGAACCTACCCAGAGCTGACAGGAGAACCTACCCAGAGCTGACAGGAGAACCTTCCCAGAGCTGACAGGAGAACCTACCCAGAGCTGACAGGAGAACTTACCCAGAGCTGACAGGAGAACCTACCCAGAGCTGACAGGAGAACCTTCCAGAGCTGACAGGAGAACCTACCCAGAGCTGACAGGAGAACCTACCCAGAGCTGACAGGAGAACCTACCCAGAGCTGGCAGGAGAACCTACCCAGAGCTGACAGGAGAACCTACCCAGAGCTGACAGGAGAACCTACCCAGAGCTGGAAGGAGAACCTACCCAGAGCTGACAGGAGAACTTACCCAGAGCTGACAGGAGAACTTACCCAGAGCTGACAGGAGAACCTACCCAGAGCTGGAAGGAGAACCTACCCAGAGCTGACAGGAGAACTTACCCAGAGCTGACAGGAGAACCTACCCAGAGCTGACAGGAGAACCTTCCCAGAGCTGACAGGAGAACCTTCCCAGAGCTGACAGGAGAACCTACCCAGAGCTGACAGGAGAACCTACCCAGAGCTGACAGGAGAACCTACCCAGAGCTGGCAGGAGAACCTACCAGAGCTGACAGCAGAACCTACCCAGAGCTGACAGCAGAACCTTCCCAGAGCTGGCAGGAGAACCTACCCAGAGCTGACAGCAGAACCTACCCAGAGCTGACAGGACAACCTACCCCAGAGCTGACAGGAGAACCTACCCAGAGCTGACAGGAGAACCTACCCAGAGCTGCCAGGAGAACCTCCCAGAGCTGCCAGGAGAACCTATCCAGAGCTGACAGCAGAACTTACCCAGAGCTGACGGGAGAACCTACCCAGAGCTGACGGGAGAACCTACCCAGGAGCTGACGGGAGAACCTACCCAGAGCTGACGGGAGAACCTACCCAGAGCTGACAGGAGAACCTACCCAGAGCTGACAGGAGAACCTACCCAGATCTGACAGGAGAACCTACCCAGAGCTGACAGGAGAACCTACCCAGAGCTGGCAGGAGAACTTACTCAGATCTGACAGGAGAACTTACCCAGATCTGACAGGAGAACCTACCCAGAGCTGACAGGAGAACCTACCCAGAGCTGACAGGAGAACTACCCAGAGCTGACAGCAGAACCTACCCAGAGCTGCCAGGAGAACCTACCCAGATCTGGCAGGAGAACCTACCCAGATCTGGCAGGAGAACCTACCCAGAGCTGGCAGGAGAAACTACCCAGAGCTGCCAGGAGAACCTATCCAGAGCTGACAGCAGAACCTACCCAGAGCTGACGGGAGAACCTACCCAGAGCTGACGGGAGAACCTACCCAGAGCTGACGGGAGAACCTACCCAGAGCTGACAGGAGAACCTACCCAGAGCTGACAGGAGAACTTACTCAGATCTGACAGGAGAACTTACCCAGATCTGACAGGAGAACCTACCCAGAGCTGACAGGAGAACTTACCCAGAGCTGACGGGAGAACCCTACCCAGAGCTGACGGGAGAACCTACCCAGAGCTGACAGCAGAACCTACCCAGAGCTGACAGCAGAACCTACCAGAGCTGGCAGGAGAACCTACCCAGAGCTGCCAGGAGAACCTACCCAGAGCTGACAGCAGAACCTACCCAGAGCTGGCAGGAGAACCTACCCAGAGCTGCCAGGAGAACCTACCCAGAGCTGACAGGAGAACTTACTCAGATCTGACAGGAGAACTTACCCAGATCTGACAGGAGAACCTACCCAGAGCTGACAGGAGAACTTACCCAGAGCTGACGGGAGAACCTACCCAGAGCTGACGGGAGAACCTACCCAGAGCTGACAGCAGAACCTACCCCAGAGCTGACAGCAGAACCTACCCAGAGCTGGCAGGAGAACCTACCCAGAGCTGCCAGGAGAACCTACCCAGAGCTGACAGCAGAACCTACCCAGAGCTGGCAGGAGAACCTACCCAGAGCTGCCAGGAGAACCTACCCAGAGCTGACAGGAGAACTTACTCAGATCTGACAGGAGAACTTACCCAGATCTGACAGGAGAACCTACCCAGAGCTGACAGGAGAACTTACCCAGAGCTGACGGGAGAACCTACCCAGAGCTGACGGGAGAACCTACCCAGAGCTGACAGCAGAACCTACCCCAGAGCTGACAGCAGAACCTACCCAGAGCTGGCAGGAGAACCTACCCAGAGCTGCCAGGAGAACCTACCCAGAGCTGACAGCAGAACCTACCCAGAGCTGGCAGGAGAACCTACCCAGAGCTGGCAGGAGAACCTACCCAGAGCTGCCAGGAGAACCTACCCAGAGCTGGTCGTCGTGCCCCGGTGGACTCTTCTTGATGAAGGCTCCGTAGTAGGTGCAATGTTCCTGTGGTGCGAGTACTTCTCAGCATGTTGATCTCCAGCTTGATCTCCTCCTCCTCGTCCTGCGGGCCCCACAAGACACACGTCACCACCGCGCTGACCAGACATTTGGATATTTGACTTGTGACTTCAAAGTGCCTTTTAAGCTTCTTTTAGGAGCTTTTCTACAAATCTAAGTCAATAAAAATAGCAGAATAATTCAAAAAAACGTTCATTTTAAACGCAACAGTCAGCACTTGGTTTGTAATATTGGACTTGTGTCGTGTATTATGTCAAGAAAATCACCTTAAAAGCATATTTGAGGAGCTTTTGGTCCAATTCAAGTCAATAAAAAAATAGCAGAATAATTAAAAAACGTTTCATTTTAAAGGCCTACTGAAAGCCACTACTAGCGACCACGCAGTCCTGATAGTTTATATATCAATGATGAAATCTTAACATTGCAACACATGCCAATACGGCCGGGTTAACTTATAAAGTGACTTTAAAAACTTCCCGGGAAATATCCGGCTGAAATGTCGCGGTATGATGACGTATCGCGCGTGACGAAGTCAGAGTAACGGAAGTTATGGTACCCATAGAATCCTATACAAAAAGCTCTGTTTTCATTTCATAATTCCACAGTATTCTGGACATCTTTTGCAGTTTGTTTAATGAATAATGAAGGCTGCAAAGAAGACAGTTGTAGGTGGGATCGGTGTATTAGCAGCGGACTACAGCAACACAACCAGGAGGACTTTGTTGGAGCGCTAGCTGCGCTAGCCGCCGACCTCACCTTGACTTCCTACGTCTCCGGGCCGCCAAACGCATCGGGTGAAGTCCTTCGTCCTTCTGCCGATCGCTGGAACGCAGGTGAGCACGGGTGTTGATGAGTAGATGAGGGCTGGCTGGCGTAGGTGGAGAGCTAATGTTTTTAGCATAGCTCTGTGAGGTCCCGTTGCTAAGTTAGCTTCAATGGCGTCGTTAGCACAGCATTGTTAACCTTCGCCCGCCTGGAAAGCATTACCGTGTATTTACATGTCCACGGTTTAATAGTATTGTTGATTTCTATCTATCCTTCCAGTCAGAGGTTTATTTTTTTTGTTTCTATATGCAGTTAAAGCACGATGCTATCACGTTAGCTCGTAGCTAAAGCATTTCGCCGATGTATTGTCGTGGAGATAAAAGGCACTGAATGTCCATTTCGCGTTCTGGACTCTCATTTTCAAGAGGATATAGTATCCCAGGTGGTTTAAAATACAAATCCGTGATCCACAATAGAAAAAGGAGAGTGTGGAATCCAATGAGCCAGCTTGTACCTAAGTTACGGTCAGAGCGAAAAAAGATACGTCCATCACTGCCTCTCAAGTCCTTCACTGTAACGTTCCTCATCTACGAATCTTTCATCCTGCTCAAATTAATGGGGTAATCTTCACTTTCTCGGTCCGAATCTCTCTCGCTCCATTGTAAACAACGGGGAATTGTGAGGAATACTAGCTCCTGTGACGTCACGCTACTTCCGCTACAGGCAAGGCTTTTTTTATCAGCGAGCAAAAGTTGCGAACTTTATCGTCGATTTTCTCTACTAATCCTTTCAGCAAAAATATGGCAATATCGCGAAATGATCAAGTATGACACATAGAATGGATCTGCTATTCCCGTTTAAATAAAATCATTTCAGTAGGCCTCTAAATGTATTAGTTAGTTTGGTTTGTAATAATAATACAAATATCAAACAATGCATATTTTCAATGCAGTTGTTCACAATTTGCTTTGCTAATATTTGAGTTAGTTCATGTTTTATGTCAAGGAAGTTTGTTTGAAGTATATTTGAGCTGCTTTTGGTCAAATTGAAGTCAATAAAAATAGGAGAATAATTCAACAGTTCATTTTAAAGCCAGCAGTCAGCACTTTGGGTGTGTAATAATAATACAAATAATAAAGGCATATACTGTATTTCCTTGAATAGCCGCAGGGGCGTTAATTAATTTAAAACCTCCTGTCACTCCTGCGTTTACCGGAAACCGGCGGGATGGGCCGTGCATCGCGGTAATTATTTTAAAACCTCTTCTCACTCCCGGCGTTTACCAAAAGGAATCCATCAAATTTAGGCGTGCGCTTTGAGTGTGATGTAAGCATACCATCATGAAAAGCACATTTAATTTAAAAAAAAACGTTATCATGGTCTTACCTGTACTTATAATGGAGTCCATTTGCAGCTCCTTCTGACCAAAAGCATCGATAACTTGTTTATAGAAGTCTTCATTATTTTCTTTTTTCCGTTTTAAAGTCTCTCTGTCTCGATGGAGATATTCCTTTAATTATTACCTCCTGCTTCCATGAAAGTCCAGTTTAGAAAACTGTTTTATTTTAGATACTGGTATGTAATCCTTCATGTTAGAAGGAAGGAAAAAAATGTCTTGCTGCGTGTGTTCACTTCTTCTGCAGTACCGGAAGTCACAAGAAGGATCACTAGCGCGGCAGCGCCCTCTACCACCAGGAGGCGGGAGTCATTTAATGACTTTTACAGTATTTGACACACGCAGCTACGGTATATTAATAAAACATAGCTGCTTAATGTTCTTTTTAGCATACTGTACCGGTATTCAATAGCTTGGACCTTAAATCCACAATTTGCTTTGTAATACTAAAGTTGTGTCGTGTTTTATGTCAACAAAGTGCATTTGAAGTATATTTGAGGAGCTTTTGGTCAAATGTAAGACAGTAAAAATAGTAGACTACTACACAATTGGTACATTTTAAAGCGATCATCTGGCACTTTGGTTTGTAATATTTGACTTGAGTCATGAATGATGTCATAAAAGTGTGTTTGAAGTACATCTGATGAGCTTTTAGTCAAATCTAAGACAGTAAAAATATCAGATTCATTAAAAAAAATTACATTTTCAAGCCAGTAGTTGACTTTTTGGTTTGTATTGTTTGATTTTGGATCACGTTTATGTTGAAAAAATCACGATAAAAGTTTATTTTAGGAGCTTTTGGTCCAATCTAAGACAGCAAAAATAGAATATTAAATATATAAA
>NC_084743.1:9361883-9446883 GCF_033978785.1 Entelurus aequoreus
CACATCTCTGTGTTTGTACTACTGAGAGTAGTTCAGTGTTGGCCAGCTTGTACTGCTGTGATGTGTGCTCACATCTTCTGTGTTTGTACTACTGGAGAGTAGTCAGTGTACAGCTTGTTACTGCTGTGATGTGTGCTCACATCTTCTGTGTTTGTACTACTGAGAGTAGTCAGTGTACAGCTTGTACTGCTGTGATGTGTGCTCACATCTTCTGTGTTTGTACTACTGAGAGTAGTCAGTGTACAGCTTGTACTGCTGTGATGTGTGCTCACATCTACTGTGTTTGTACTACTGAGAGTAGTCAGTGTACAGCTTGTACTGCTGTGATGTGTGCTCACATCTACTGTGACTTTTGTACTACTGAGAGTAGTCAGTGTGCAGCTTGTACTGCTGTGATGTGTGCTCACATCTACTGTGTTTGTACTACTGAGAGTAGTCAGTGTACAGCTTGTACTGCTGTGATGTGTGCTCACATCTACTGTGTTTGTACTACTGAGAGTAGTCAGTGTGCAGCTTGTACTGCTGTGATGTGTGCTCACATCTTCTGTGTTTGTACTACTGAGAGTAGTCAGTGTGCAGCTTGTACTGCTGTGATGTGTGCTCACATCTTCTGTGTTTGTACTACTGAGAGTAGTCAGTGTACAGCTTGTACTGCTGTGATGTGTGCTCACATCTACTGTGTTTGTACTACTGAGAGTAGTCAGTGTACAGCTTGTACTGCTGTGATGTGTGCTCACATCTTCTGTGTTTGTACTACTGAGAGTAGTCAGTGTGACAGCTTGTACTGCTGTGATGTGTGCTCACATCTTCTGTGTTTGTACTACTGAGAGTAGTCAGTGTACAGCTTGTACTGCTGTGATGTGTGCTCACATCTACTGTGTTTGTACTACTGAGAGTAGTCAGTGTAGCAGCTTGTACTGCTGTGATGTGTGCTCACATCTACTGTGTTTGTACTACTGAGAGTAGTCAGTGTAGCAGCTTGTACTGCTGTGATGTGTGCTCACATCTTCTGTGTTTGTACTACTGAGAGGTAGTCAGTGTACAGCTTGTACTGCTGTGATGTGTGCTCACATCTACTGTGTTTTGTACTACTGAGAGTAGTCAGTGTACAGCTTGTACTGCTGTGATGTGTGCTCACATCTTCTGTGTTTGTACTACTGAGAGTAGTCAGTGTGCAGCTTGTACTGCTGTGATGTGTGCTCACATCTTGCTGTGTTTGTACTACTGAGAGTAGTCAGTGTACAGCTTGTACTGCTGTGTTGTGTGCTCACATCTTCTGTGTTTGTACTACTGAGAGTAGTCAGTGTGCAGCTTGTACTGCTGTGATGTGTGCTCACATCTACTGTGTTTGTACTACTGAGAGTAGTCAGTGTGCAGCTTGTACTGCTGTGATGTGTGCTCACATCTTCTGTGTTTGTACTACTGAGAGTAGTCAGTGTACAGCTTGTACTGCTGTGATGTGTGCTCACATCTACTGTGTTTGTACTACTGAGAGTAGTCAGTGTACAGCTTGTACTGCTGTGATGTGTGCTCACATCTACTGTGTTTGTACTACTGAGAGTAGTCAGTGTACAGCTTGTACTGCTGTGATGTGTGCTCACATCTTCTGTGTTTGTACTACTGAGAGTAGTCAGTGTTCAGCTTGTACTGCTGTGATGTGTGCTCACATCTTCTGTGTTTGTACTACTGAGAGTAGTCAGTGTGCAGCTTGTACTGCTGTGATGTGTGCTCACATCTTCTGTGTTTGTACTACTGAGAGTAGTCAGTGTACAGCTTGTACTGCTGTGATGTGTGCTCACATCTACTGTGTTTGTACTACTGAGAGTAGTCAGTGTGCAGCTTGTACTGCTGTGATGTGTGCTCACATCTTCTGTGTTTGTACTACTGAGAGTAGTCAGTGTGCAGCTTGTACTGCTGTGATGTGTGCTCACATCTACTGTGTTTGTACTACTGAGAGTAGTCAGTGTACAGCTTGTACTGCTGTGATGTGTGCTCACATCTTCTGTGTTTGTACTACTGAGAGTAGTCAGTGTACAGCTTGTACTGCTGTGATGTGTGCTCACATCTACTGTGTTTGTACTACTGAGAGTAGTCAGTGTACAGCTTGTACTGCTGTGATGTGTGCTCACATCTTCTGTGTTTGTACTACTGAGAGTAGTCAGTGTGCAGCTTGTACTGCTGTGATGTGTGCTCACATCTACTGTGTTTGTACTACTGAGAGTAGTCAGTGTGCAGCTTGTACTGCTGTGATGTGTGCTCACATCTACTGTGTTTGTACTACTGAGAGTAGTCAGTGTTCAGCTTGTACTGCTGTGATGTGTGCTCACATCTTCTGTGTTTGTACTACTGAGAGTAGTCAGTGTACAGCTTGTACTGCTGTGATGTGTGCTCACATCTACTGTGTTTGTACTACTGAGAGTAGTCAGTGTACAGCTTGTACTGCTGTGATGTGTGCTCACATCTTCTGTGTTTGTACTACTGAGAGTAGTCAGTGTACAGCTTGTACTGCTGTGATGTGTGCTCACATCTACTGTGTTTGTACTACTGAGAGTAGTCAGTGTACAGCTTGTACTGCTGTGATGTGTGCTCACATCTTCTGTGTTTGTACTACTGAGAGTAGTCAGTGTGCAGCTTGTACTGCTGTGATGTGTGCTCACATCTACTGTGTTTGTACTACTGAGAGTAGTCAGTGTACAGCTTGTACTGCTGTGATGTGTGCTCACATCTTCTGTGTTTTGTACTACTGAGAGTAGTCAGTGTACAGCTTGTACTGCTGTGATGTGTGCTCACATCTACTGTGTTTGTACTACTGAGAGTAGTCAGTGTACAGCTTGTACTGCTGTGATGTGTGCTCACATCTTCTGTGTTTGTACTACTGAGAGTAGTCAGTGTACAGCTTGTACTGCTGTGATGTGTGCTCACATCTTACTGTGTTTGTACTACTGAGAGTAGTCAGTGTGCAGCTTGTACTGCTGTGATGTGTGCTCACATCTTCTGTGTTTGTACTACTGAGAGTAGTCAGTGTGCAGCTTGTACTGCTGTGATGTGTGCTCACATCTACTGTGTTTGTACTACTGAGAGTAGTCAGTGTACAGCTTGTACTGCTGTGATGTGTGCTCACATCTACTGTGTTTGTACTACTGAGAGTAGTCAGTGTACAGCTTGTACTGCTGTGATGTGTGCTCACATCTTCTGTGTTTGTACTACTGAGAGTAGTCAGTGTACAGCTTGTACTGCTGTGATGTGTGCTCACATCTTCTGTGTTTGTACTACTGAGAGTAGTCAGTGTACAGCTTGTACTGCTGTGATGTGTGCTCACATCTACTGTGTTTGTACTACTGAGAGTAGTCAGTGTGCAGCTTGTACTGCTGTGATGTGTGCTCACATCTACTGTGTTTGTACTACTGAGAGTAGTCAGTGTGCAGCTTGTACTGCTGTGATGTGTGCTCACATCTTCTGTGTTTGTACTACTGAGAGTAGTCAGTGTACAGCTTGTACTGCTGTGATGTGTGCTCACATCTACTGTGTTTGTACTACTGAGAGTAGTCAGTGTACAGCTTGTACTGCTGTGATGTGTGCTCACATCTTCTGTGTTTGTACTACTGAGAGTAGTCAGTGTACAGCTTGTACTGCTGTGATGTGTGCTCACATCTACTGTGTTTGTACTACTGAGAGTAGTCAGTGTACAGCTTGTACTGCTGTGATGTGTGCTCACATCTTCTGTGTTTGTACTACTGAGAGTAGTCAGTGTGCAGCTTGTACTGCTGTGATGTGTGCTCACATCTACTGTGTTTGTACTACTGAGAGTAGTCAGTGTGCAGCTTGTACTGCTGTGATGTGTGCTCACATCTACTGTGTTTGTACTACTGAGAGTAGTCAGTGTACAGCTTGTACTGCTGTGATGTGTGCTCACATCTTCTGTGTTTGTACTACTGAGAGTAGTCAGTGTACAGCTTGTACTGCTGTGATGTGTGCTCACATCTTCTGTGTTTGTACTACTGAGAGTAGTCAGTGTACAGCTTGTACTGCTGTGATGTGTGCTCACATCTTCTGTGTTTGTACTACTGAGAGTAGTCAGTGTACAGCTTGTACTGCTGTGATGTGTGCTCACATCTACTGTGTTTGTACTACTGAGAGTAGTCAGTGTACAGCTTGTACTGCTGTGATGTGTGCTCACATCTTCTGTGTTTGTACTACTGAGAGTAGTCAGTGTGCAGCTTGTACTGCTGTGATGTGTGCTCACATCTACTGTGTTTGTACTACTGAGAGTAGTCAGTGTGCAGCTTGTACTGCTGTGATGTGTGCTCACATCTACTGTGTTTGTACTACTGAGAGTAGTCAGTGTACAGCTTGTACTGCTGTGATGTGTGCTCACATCTACTGTGTTTGTACTACTGAGAGTAGTCAGTGTGCAGCTTGTACTGCTGTGATGTGTGCTCACATCTACTGTGTTTGTACTACTGAGAGTAGTCAGTGTACAGCTTGTACTGCTGTGATGTGTGCTCACATCTACTGTGTTTGTACTACTGAGAGTAGTCAGTGTACAGCTTGTACTGCTGTGATGTGTGCTCACATCTTCTGTGTTTGTACTACTGAGAGTAGTCAGTGTGCAGCTTGTACTGCTGTGATGTGTGCTCACATCTACTGTGTTTGTACTACTGAGAGTAGTCAGTGTGCAGCTTGTACTGCTGTGATGTGTGCTCACATCTTCTGTGTTTGTACTACTGAGAGTAGTCAGTGTGCAGCTTGTACTGCTGTGATGTGTGCTCACATCTACTGTGTTTGTACTACTGAGAGTAGTCAGTGTACAGCTTGTACTGCTGTGATGTGTGCTCACATCTTCTGTGTTTGTACTACTGAGAGTAGTCAGTGTACAGCTTGTACTGCTGTGATGTGTGCTCACATCTACTGTGTTTGTACTACTGAGAGTAGTCAGTGTGCAGCTTGTACTGCTGTGATGTGTGCTCACATCTACTGTGTTTGTACTACTGAGAGTAGTCAGTGTGCAGCTTGTACTGCTGTGATGTGTGCTCACATCTTCTGTGTTTGTACTACTGAGAGTAGTCAGTGTACAGCTTGTACTGCTGTGATGTGTGCTCACATCTACTGTGTTTGTACTACTGAGAGTAGTCAGTGTACAGCTTGTACTGCTGTGATGTGTGCTCACATCTTCTGTGTTTGTACTACTGAGAGTAGTCAGTGTGCAGCTTGTACTGCTGTGATGTGTGCTCACATCTTCTGTGTTTGTACTACTGAGAGTAGTCAGTGTGCAGCTTGTACTGCTGTGATGTGTGCTCACATCTACTGTGTTTGTACTACTGAGAGTAGTCAGTGTACAGCTTGTACTGCTGTGATGTGTGCTCACATCTACTGTGTTTGTACTACTGAGAGTAGTCAGTGTACAGCTTGTACTGCTGTGATGTGTGCTCACATCTACTGTGTTTGTACTACTGAGAGTAGTCAGTGTACAGCTTGTACTGCTGTGATGTGTGCTCACATCTTCTGTGTTTGTACTACTGAGAGTAGTCAGTGTACAGCTTGTACTGCTGTGATGTGTGCTCACATCTACTGTGTTTGTACTACTGAGAGTAGTCAGTGTACAGCTTGTACTGCTGTGATGTGTGCTCACATCTTCTGTGTTTGTACTACTGAGAGTAGTCAGTGTGCAGCTTGTACTGCTGTGATGTGTGCTCACATCTTCTGTGTTTGTACTACTGAGAGTAGTCAGTGTGCAGCTTGTACTGCTGTGATGTGTGCCCACATCTTCTGTGTTTGTACTACTGAGAGTAGTCAGTGTGCAGCTTGTACTGCTGTGATGTGTGCTCACATCTACTGTGTTTGTACTACTGAGAGTAGTCAGTGTACAGCTTGTACTGCTGTGATGTGTGCTCACATCTACTGTTTGTACTACTGAGAGTAGTCAGTGTACAGCTTGTACTGCTGTGATGTGTGCTCACATCTTCTGTGTTTGTACTACTGAGAGTAGTCAGTGTACAGCTTGTACTGCTGTGATGTGTGCTCACATCTTCTGTGTTTGTACTACTGAGAGTAGTCAGTGTGCAGCTTGTACTGCTGTGATGTGTGCTCACATCTACTGTGTTTGTACTACTGAGAGTAGTCAGTGTACAGCTTGTACTGCTGTGATGTGTGCTCACATCTACTGTTTGTACTACTGAGAGTAGTCAGTGTACAGCTTGTACTGCTGTGATGTGTGCTCACATCTACTGTGTTTGTACTACTGAGAGTAGTCAGTGTACAGCTTGTACTGCTGTGATGTGTGCTCACATCTACTGTTTGTACTACTGAGAGTAGTCAGTGTACAGCTTGTACTGCTGTGATGTGTGCTCACATCTTCTGTGTTTGTACTACTGAGAGTAGTCAGTGTGCAGCTTGTACTGCTGTGATGTGTGCTCACATCTTCTGTGTTTGTACTACTGAGAGTAGTCAGTGTGCAGCTTGTACTGCTGTGATGTGTGCCCACATCTTCTGTGTTTGTACTACTGAGAGTAGTCAGTGTGCAGCTTGTACTGCTGTGATGTGTGCTCACATCTACTGTGTTTGTACTACTGAGAGTAGTCAGTGTACAGCTTGTACTGCTGTGATGTGTGCTCACATCTACTGTTTGTACTACTGAGAGTAGTCAGTGTACAGCTTGTACTGCTGTGATGTGTGCTCACATCTTCTGTGTTTGTACTACTGAGAGTAGTCAGTGTACAGCTTGTACTGCTGTGATGTGTGCTCACATCTTCTGTGTTTGTACTACTGAGAGTAGTCAGTGTGCAGCTTGTACTGCTGTGATGTGTGCTCACATCTACTGTGTTTGTACTACTGAGAGTAGTCAGTGTACAGCTTGTACTGCTGTGATGTGTGCTCACATCTACTGTTTGTACTACTGAGAGTAGTCAGTGTACAGCTTGTACTGCTGTGATGTGTGCTCACATCTACTGTGTTTGTACTACTGAGAGTAGTCAGTGTACAGCTTGTACTGCTGTGATGTGTGCTCACATCTTCTGTGTTTGTACTACTGAGAGTAGTCAGTGTACAGCTTGTACTGCTGTGATGTGTGCTCACATCTACTGTGTTTGTACTACTGAGAGTAGTCAGTGTACAGCTTGTACTGCTGTGATGTGTGCTCACATCTTCTGTGTTTGTACTACTGAGAGTAGTCAGTGTGCAGCTTGTACTGCTGTGATGTGTGCTCACATCTACTGTGTTTGTACTACTGAGAGTAGTCAGTGTGCAGCTTGTACTACATGTTTACTGTGTGCACATCTGACGGAACAAGCCGGCTGTGCAATAAATATGTCTAGTCTCCAGTCAAGCCTGGTGGTTGTGACATGCACGAGTGCTACCAGCACTGGGGAGCTGCGGTTCAACACAAGTCATCCGCACAAAATGTATGTCTCGTCTACAGTCAACAAGCATCGTGGCGGTAGCGGGTATGAGCGCTGCGGGCATGAGTGCTGCCCGCACTGGGTAGCTGCGGTTCAACACAAGTCATCGGCATGACTAATACGTCTCATCTCCAGTCATGCGCGGTGGGCGTGACATGCATGAATGCTACCGACACTGGGGAGCTGCGGTTCAACACAAGTCATCCGCACAAAATGTATGTCTCGTCTACAGTCAAGCATGTTGGTGGTAGCGGGTATGAGTCCTGCGTGCATGAGTGCTCCCTGCACTGAGGAGCTGCGGTTCAACACAAGTCATCGGCATGACTAATATGTCTCATCTCCAGTCAAGCATGGTGGCTGTGGCTCGCATGAGTGCTCCCGGCACTGGGGAGCTGCGGTTCAACACAAGTCATCTGAACCATAAATGTCTAGTCTCCAGTCAAGCCCAGTGGTTGTGACATGCATGAATGCTACCAGCACTGGGGAGCTGCGGTTCAACACAAGTCATCCGCACAAAATGTATGTCTCGTCTACAGTCAAGCATGTTGGTGGTAGCGGGTATGAGTGCTGCGTGCATGAGTGCTCCCTGCACTGAGGAGCTGCGGTTCAACACAAGTCATCGGCATGACTAATATGTCTCATCTCCAGTCAAGCATGATGGGCGTGGCTCGCATGAGTGCTCCCGGCACTGGGGAGCTGCGGTTCAACACAAGTCATCGGCATGACTAATACGTCTCATCTCCAGTCATGCGCGGTGGGCGTGACATGCATGAATGCTACCGACACTGGGGAGCTGCGGTACAACACAAGTCATCCGCACAAAATGTATGTCTCGTCTACAGTCAAGCATGTTGGTGGTAGCGGGTATGAGTGCTGCGTGCATGAGTGCTCCCTGCACTGAGGAGCTGCGGTTCAACACAAGTCATCTGAACCATAAATGTCTAGTCTCCAGTCAAGCCCAGTGGTTGTGACATGCATGAATGCTACCAGCACTGGGGAGCTGCGGTTCAACACAAGTCATCCGCACAAAATGTATGTCTCGTCTACAGTCAAGCATGTTGGTGGTAGCGGGTATGAGTGCTGCGTGCATGAGTGCTCCCTGCACTGAGGAGCTGCGGTTCAACACAAGTCATCGGCATGACTAATATGTCTCATCTCCAGTCAAGCATGGTGGGCGTGGCTCGCATGAGTGCTCCCGGCACTGGGGAGCTGCGGTTCAACACAAGTCATCTGAACCATAAATGTCTAGTCTCCAGTCAAGCCCAGTGGTTGTGACATGCACGAGTGCTACCAGCACTGGGGAGCTGCGGTTCAACACAAGTCATCCGCACAAAATGTATGTCTCGTCTACAGTCAAGCATCGTGGTGGTAGCGGGTATGAGCGCTGCGTGCATGAGTGCTGCCCGCACTGGGTAGCTGCGGTTCAACACAAGTCATCGGCATGACTAATACGTCTCATCTCCAGTCATGCGCGGTGGGCGTGACATGCATGAATGCTACCGACACTGGGGAGCTGCGGTTCAACACAAGTCATCCGCACAAAATGTATGTCTCGTCTACAGTCAAGCATGTTGGTGGTAGCGGGTATGAGTGCTGCGTGCATGAGTGCTCCCTGCACTGAGGAGCTGCGGTTCAACACAAGTCATCGGCATGACTAATATGTCTCATCTCCAGTCAAGCATGATGGGCGTGGCTCGCATGAGTGCTCCCGGCACTGAGGAGCTGCGGTTCAGCACAAGTCATCTGAACCATAAATGTCTAGTCTCCAGTCAGGCCCAGTGGTTGTGACATGCATGAATGCTACCAGCACCGGGGAGCTGCGGTTCAACACAAGTCATCCGCACAAAATGTATGTCTTGTCTACAGTCAAGCATGTTGGTGGTAGCGGGTATGAGTGCTGCGGTTCAACACAAGTAATCAGTAAGATCATTATTTCTCATATACAGCCGAGCACAATGTTAGTATCCAGCATGAGTGGTGCTGGCACGGGGCAGCTGCGGTTCAACTCAAGTACTTAGCACAACAATTATGTCTCATCTACAGTCAAGCACCGTGGTGGTGGTGAGCATGAGTGCTACCGGCACTGGGGAGCCGCGGTTCAACACAATCAATCACCAAGATAATTATATTTCATCTACGGTCAAGCATGAGGGTGGTGAGCATGAGTGCTGCTGGCACTGTGGAGCTGAACTTCATGAAAGGGTTATGGTTGATTTAACCACAGCTCCCGCTAGGTCCAGCAGTGCTCATGCACCAACACCGCCATGTTTGATTGTAGGCAAGACACAATTATCTTGTGCAGGCAGCACTCATACTGCTCCCACCGCCATGTTTGGCTGTTGGTAAGACACAATTATTTTTCTACTCACTTGTGTTGAACCGCAACTCCCCAGTGCGGGCAGCACTCATGCTACATCTATCGCCATGTTTGACTATAGGCAAGACCCAATTATCTTGCTGCTCACTTGTGTTGAACTACAGCTCCCCAGTACAGGCAGCACTCGTGCTACATCTATCGCCGTGTGTCACTGATAGCAAGACACAATTATTTTGTTACTCGCTTGTGTGGAACCGTAGCTCCGCAGTGCAGGCAGCACTCGTGCTTCCTGCCTCCACTAGCATATTTAATTGTTGGCGAGACACAATTATCTTGCCAACGACTAGAATAGTAGAAACAACTAATTATTGGTGCTGATGGAAGTGAGGCCCAAATAAAAAGTGCCATGTTGTTCACAGCACACACACACACACACACACACACACACACACACACACACACACACACACACAACACACACACACACACACACACACACACACACACACACACACACACACACACACACGCGTGTCACTGCCGTGTGATTTGCGGCGGCCAATAAGCCTCTTTGATCGAAGCGCTGTAAAGTGTGAGTAGCAAACATGGCGTCCATAATCACATTCCTCACGCACTAAACGTCCACTTTTTATGCTGCACTGAACATCAGACGTTATATTGGATTATTTTTTATCTTTCCTATTTTATATCCCCGCACTTTGGGCTCTGACGTCAAAGATGGTGGGAAAATAAAACGGGAATAACTTTTTATACGACGCAACAAAATACTTTTTCCAAGCAGTCACGTTGTGTAAATGCTAAATAAGAAGAGAATACAACAAATCCTTTTCAACTTCTATTCAATTGAATAGACTGCAAAGACAACATATTTCATGTTCACACTGAGAAACTTTGTTCTTTTTTGCAAATAATCATGAAGTTATAATTTAATGGCAGCAACACATTGCAAAAAAGGCATTTTTACCAGTGTGTTACATGGCCTTTCCTTTTAACAACACTCAGTAAAGGTTTGGGAAGTGAGGAGACACATTTTTGAAGTGGAATTCTTTCCCATTCTTGCTTGATGTACAGCTTAAGTTGTTCAACAGTCTCCCTTCTCATATTTTAGCCTTCATATTTTCAATGTCTGGACTACAGGCAGGCCAGTCTAGTACCCGCACTCTTTTACTATGAAGCCACGCTGTTGTAACACGTGCAGAATGTGGCTTGGCATTGTCTTGCTGAAATAAGCAGGGGCGTCCATGGTAACGTTGCTTGGATGGCAACATATGTTGCTCCAAAAGCTGTATGTACCTTTCAGCATTAATGGTGCCTTCACAGATGTGTAAGTTACCCATGTCTTGGCCACTAATACACCCCCATACCATCACACACTAATCACTAATACACCCCCATACCATCACACATGCTGCCTTTTGCACTTTCACCCTAGAACAATCCGGATGGTTCTTTTCCTCTTTGGACGTCCACAGTTTCCAAAAACAATTTGAAATGTGGACTCGTCAGACCACAGAACACTTTTCCACTTTGCATCAGTCCATCTTAGATGAGCAGCGTTTCTGGGTGTTGTTGATAAACGGCTTTTGCTTTGCACAGTAGAGTTTTAAGTTCTTGTCTTTGCAGTCTATTCAATTGAATATAGGTTGAAAAGGATTTGCAAATCATTGTATTTTGTTTCTATTTACGATTTACACAACTTGCCTTCTTCACTGGCTTCACCGAAGCGTTTCTGGGTGTTGTTGATAGATGGCTTTGGCTTTGCATAGTCTGGTTTTAAAGGCCTACTGAAATGAATTTTTTTTATTTAAACGGGGATAGCAGATCTATTCTATGTGTCATACTTGATCATTTCGCGATATTGCCATATTTTTGCTGAAAGGATTTAGTATAGAACAACGACGATAAAGATTGCAACTTTTGGTATCTGATAAAAAAAAGGCTTGCACCTACCGGAAGTAGCGTGACGTAGTCCGTTGAACATATACGCAAAGTTCCCTATTGTTTACAATGATGGCCGCATGAAGTGAGAGAGATTCGGACCGAGAAAGCGACAATTTCCCCATTAATTTGAGCGAGGATGAAAGATTTGTGGATGAGTAAAGTGCAAGTGAAGGACTAGTGGGGAGTTGAAGCTATTCAGATAGGGAAGATGCTGTGAGAGCCGGGGGTGACCTGATATTCAGCTGGGAATGACTACAACAGTAAATAAACACAAGACATATATATACTCTATTAGCCACAACACAACCAGGCTTATATTTAATATGCCACAAATTAATCCTGCATAAAAACACCTGCGTGTTTGTTATGCTAGCTCCTAGCTCCTCTGCTAGCTCCTAGCTCCATAGAACACGCCAATACAATTCAAACACCTGATCAACACACACAATCACTCAGCCCAAAAGACCGTTTACCTAACCCAAGGTTCATAAAGCTTATATATTTTTAAAAAGTTACGTACGTGACGCGCACATACGGTCAAGTTATCGAATGTTTAGCAGCCAAGGCTGCATACTCACGGTACCTGATATTCAGCTGGGAATGACTACAACAGTAAATAAACACAAGACATATATATACTCTATTAGCCACAACACAACCAGGCTTATATTTAATATGCCACAAATTAATCCTGCATAATAACACCTGCGTGTTTGTTATGCTAGCTCCTAGCTCCTCTGCTAGCTCCTAGCTCCATAGAACACGCCAATACAATTCAAACACCTGATCAACACACACAATCACTCAGCCCAAAAGACCGTTCACCTAACCCAAGGTTCATAAAGCTTATATATTTTTAAAAAGTTACCTACGTGACGCGCACGTACGGTACGGTACGTGTTATGCTAGCTCCTAGCTCCTCTGCTAGCTCCTAGCTCCATAGAACACGCCAATACAATTCAAACACATGATCAACACACACAATCACTCAGCCCAAAAGACCGTTCACCTAACCCAAGGTTCATAAAGCTTATATATTTTTAAAAAGTTACCTACGTGACGCGCACGTACGGTACGGTACGTGTTATGCTAGCTCCTAGCTCCTCTGCTAGCTCCTAGCTCCATAGAACACGCCAATACAATTCAAACACATGATCAACACACACAATCACTCAGCCCAAAAGACCGTTCACCTAACCCAAGGTTCATAAAGCTTATATATTTTAAAAAAGTTACGTACATACGCAAAAAAAAGCCAAAGCTGCATACTCACAGTAGCACGTCTGCGTCTTTGTCATCCAAATCAAAGTAATCCTGGTAAGAGTCTGTGTTGTCCCAGTTCTCTACAGGCGTCTGTGTATCCAAATCAAAAGTCCTCCTGGTTAGAGTCTCTGTTATCCGAGTTCTTCCATCTTGACTGCATCTTTCGGGAATGTAAACAAAGAAGCGCCGGCTGTGTACTGTTGTGGCTGACTACGTTCGAAAAATACGTCCATTTCGCACCGACAACTTTCTTCTTTGCTTGCTCGGCTTCCTTCTCCATAATGCAATGAACATGATTGAAACAGATTCACGAACACAGATGTCCAGAATACTGTGGAATTATGAAATGAAAACAGAGCTTTTTCGTATCGGCTTCAATGTGGAAGGCATACCCGTGTTCGCCGGGCTACGTCACACGCATACGTCATCCTCAGAGGCGTTTCGAACCGGAAGTTTAGCGGCAAATTTAAAATGTCACTTTATAAGTTAACCCGGCCGTATTGGCATGTGTTATAATGTTAAGATTTCATCATTGATATATAAACTATCAGACTGCGTGGTCGGTAGTAGTGGGTTTCAGTAGGCCTTTAACTTGCACTTAGCCAGAGTCTTATAACTTATAACTCGGTACTTGACATATGCTAACAGTTAGCATGAGAGCAGCGATATTGCTTGTAGTTTTTTCAATGAATGCAGAACAGGAGCGTACTTGCTGAAGTCTAATGAGTTGGCAGTGAGCAGATCCAAGCCGGCAGGAAGACAATGTCTTCAAGGAAGATGAATAAAACGCTGACACTCCTCCCTCATGTCGCCCTGAAGTAAAGGTCGCGAGCGACAGGTGTGCTAATTAAAGGCCCAGTCAGGTGAGTGGCGGTCCGTGTGAACTCCCGGGCGCTGTGACACGTGGGAGTGGAGTGCTGAGTCATGACTAAAGGTCAGCAGCACGCCGCCCAGCTGGTGTTGATTGCTCACTCGTGGGTCTACTTTGTTGTCTTCCTGTGGGGAGTCGCTCCACTTCACAACAAAGTCTTACTTTTACAGACATTTTCTGATAGCCCTCTTTTCCCCGCTCACTGTTTCACTTCCTGTTCTGTACAGATGCTACCTCAGTAGCATTTAAGTCACATCTTAAAACTCATTTGTGTACTCTAGCCTTTAAATAGACCCCCCTTTTTAGACCAGTTGATCTGCCGTTTCTTTTCTGTCATAAAAAATACAATCATGTGTGCTTACGGACTGTATCCCTTGCAGACTTGATCTATATCCATCCATCCATCCATCCATCTTCTTCCGCTTATCCGAAGTCGGGTCGCGGGGGCAGCAGCCTAAGCAGGGAAACCCAGACTTCCCTCTCCCCAGCCACTTCGTCCAGCTCTTCCCGGGGGATCCCGAGGCGTTCCCAGGCCAGCCGGGAGACATAGTCTTCCCAACGTGTCCTGGGTCTTCCCCGTGGCCTCCTACCGGTCGGACGTGCCCTAAACACCTCCCTAGGGAGGCGTTCGGGTGGCATCCTGACCAGATGCCCGAACCACCTCAACTGGCTCCTCTCCATGTGGAGGAGCAGCGGCTTTACTTTGAGCTCCTCCCGGATGGCAGAGCTTCTCACCCTATCTCTAAGGGAGAGCCCCGCCACCCGGCGGAGGAAACACATTTCGGCCGCTTGTACCCGTGATCGGTCATAACCCAAAGCTCATGACCATAGGTGAGGATGGGAACGTAGATCGACCGGTAGATTGAGAGCTTTGCCTTGCGGCTCAGCTCCTTCTTCACCACAACGGATCGATACAGCGTCCGCATTACTGAAGACGCCGCACCGATCCGCCTGTCGATCTCACGATCCACTCTTCCCTCACTTGTGAACAAGACTCCAAGGTACTTGAACTCCTCCACTTGGGGCAGGGTCTCCTCCGCAACCCGGAGATGGCACTCCACCCTTTTCCGGGAGAGAACCATGGACTCGGACTTGGAGGTGCTGATTCTCATCCCAGTCGCTTCACACTCAGCTGCGAACCGATCCAGCGAGAGCTGAAGATCCTGGCCAGATGAAGCCATCAGGACCACATCATCTGCAAAAAGCAGAGACCTAATCCTGCAGCCACCAAACCAGATCCCCTCAACACCTTGACTGCGCCTAGAAATTCTGTCCATAAAAGTTCTGAACAGAATGGGTGACAAAGGGCAGCCTTGGCGGAGTCCAACCCTCACTGGAAACGAGTCCGACTTACTGCCGGCAATGCGGACCAAACTCTGGCACTGATCATACAGGGAGCGGACCGCCACAATCAGACAGTCCGATACCCCATACTCTCTGAGCACTCCCCACAGGACTTCCCGAGGGACACGGTCGAATGCCTTCTCCAAGTCCACAAAACACATGTAGACTGGTTGGGCAAACTCCCATGCACCCTCAAGGACCCTGCCGAGAGTATAGAGCTGGTCCACAGTTCCACGACCAGGACGAAAACCTTGATCTATATTGATATATAATGTAGGAAGCAGAATATTAATAACAGAAAGAAACAACCCTTTTGTGTGAATGAGTGTAAATGGGGGAGGGAGGTTTTTTGGGTTGGTGCACTAATTGTAAGTGTATCTTGTGTTTTTTATGTGGATTTAATTTAAAAAATTAAAAATGTTTATTCTTTTTTTATTTCTTGTGCGGCCCGGTACCAATCGATGGTTGGGGACCACTGGTGTAGGCTACAAGATACCGTTAACGTTATCAGACACATACAAAAAGGCTAACTTTAACGTTAGTCACTGACTATGCTTAGGTAACGTTAGTCTAGCTAACATTGCCGCAATCCTGGATTGACATACGAGGTAACGTTATTTTAGCCTAAAGGCTACGAGTGAGCAGATATGGAAATTAACCGGCAACAGTTAACGTTAGTTAGTCACCAGCACTATCACTGGATTTGGCTCTGCAGGTTGAAGAGGGGCGTGCTTCGTCGCTGCTTCTCCACAACACCTTTCTCTAACCTTCAGGTTATGTGCAGCCTGAACATGTTTCATCATGCTTTTTGTACTTCCCTCCTTACACGAGAGCAAAGCCTGGCGATAATTGCAGATAGCCGTTTCCTCGTCATATTTTTTTGTAAAATGAAGCCATGCCTTGAGGTGTTTTTTCCAGTCCATTGTTGTTGCCGCTTTCTGTATCTGCCGCCTAATGACTGAGCTACGTCATTTCCTGGGACGTGCCACAGAGCATTTCCTGTGGGATGGGATTCGTTCCCAGGGATTGGAATAAAGAACCAACTCTTTTTCTTTACTATAGTGGCCTTGATAACGGGAACCGGTTCTCAAAAAAAGAAATTTGAGTCCATGGAATCGGTTCTTTTCTTATCGAACAACCGGGAGAACCGGTTTCGAATATCATCCCTAGGCATAACATACATATACACACAGGGTCCATTGCCAGGGTTAATGTGGTCAACATATATAAAATAAAAACTTGGTTTCATTAGACTTAGAGAGGCAACATTTTTGCAAGGCTTCGCAGATTACCTTATGACTAGCTTCAAATTAGTCTATTATTGGATTTGGTTATGATGTGTGACTTTTGTCTTTCTTCATCATCTTCCTGAACCATTGCCACTTTACTGCTTTTAAGCCTAGTCACAGCTGAGAGTTTGTTTCGCCTTTCTAACTCCACACTGTAGGCCGCACTCGTCCTGTCAAGCAGTACTTCATCTGACACACATGGGTCCTGCAGGTAAGGTTTTACGTCTGTGCGTACAGCATCATCACTTGAGCCAGTCAGCAATGTTTGAAGGAATTGTGTCTGTACAAGTTCCGGGTTATACTTTAGGCCAACATTTGCTCTCTCAGATGTAAGAAGGACTTTCTGTCTAAGATCCATGGCACGAATGAGAAACTGAATAGGGGTTTCTTTAGGCTCTTGGACCATTCGTGTCAGCATATGAAATAGCTCTATGGCGTCTTTCTCAACAAAATGCGTCCTCAAAACTTGTCTTAATGAGTTTAGTGTTAATTCTGGTCTGCTTTCCAGGTAACTTCTTATTTTGACATCAGGCGCAATTGATTGAACCGCTGCCTCCACAATTTCACTTTCATCCTAACCTTTTTTCAATCCACGTTGAATTTGTCTTTGGAGACTGGTGTAATTTAATTTGTCCTTTTGACCTGCATCACCTATTTGTCCAATGATCCTAAAGTATTTTCGATACATTGAATACAAATTAAATTGAGATCAGTTATTGACATACTTGCCAATCCTCCCGATTTTCCCGGGAGAGTCCCGAAATTCAGTGCCCCTCCCGAAAATCTTTCGGGGCCACCATTCTCACGAATTTCTCCCGATTTCCACCCGGACAACAATATTGCTACACCATCCTTCACTGGGCGCCGTTTCTGGCCGGACAATAATAACGGATACACCTCGAAGTCAAGCGCGGCAATCAGAACAGAAGAAGAAGACGAAGCAGAAGAAGAGACATGGCGACGACGAGTAAGAAGAAGAAGTACGCTTGCAAGTTCCAAAATTATTGGAAAAAATTATTTCAGTTCATCCAGGACAGCTTGAAGGGGAAGAAGGGGTATGCTTCCTGCAAATGTTGTAGATCAGACTTCTCCATTGAACACGGTGGCTGAACGGATATAGTCTCTCATGAACGGTCAGAGAAGCACAAGGCTGGTCACAGACCAGTATTATGGGCCACCTTGCTAAATGGAGACCCGAGGGTGTAACTTATGCCGAGACAAAGATGGCTATGCTGAGAGCTGCAAGCAACATCACGTTCTCATTTGCGGATGTTTTCAACCAATCCGTGAAGGACGTGTACCCAGATTCAGAGATCGCTCGCCAGTACGCAAATGGCAGAACAAAGGCTACTCAAATAGTGAAAGGTGAGTGTATAGGGTTGCCACCCATCCCTTATAATACGGAGTCGTCCCGTATTTTAAGATTAAATTGTTAAATATATATATATATTTTTTAAAGTAAGCAGCAAGTATAGTACAGTTGGTAGAAAAACTGTGTTTTCATTACTGTGTATTTGACAGGGGCCATTGCCCCAGAATTGGACAAGGAAGCGATCAAACTGTGCCAAAACCAACCCTTTGGTCTGATGTGTGATGAAAGCACTAGCAGAAACAAGGATAAAGTATGTATTCTGTATTTACACTTCTCTTGTAAAGTCATTTTGTGGCTGCTGTCAGTGAAAATTGCTCTCTCTCTCTCATATATATACATATATATATATGTATATGTATTATTTTTATTTTTTTAATTAATCAATCCAACAAAACAATACACAGCAATACCATAACAATGCAATCCGATTCCAAAAGCAAAGCCGAGCCAGCAACACTCAGAAGTGCAATAAACAGAGCAATTGAGAGGAGACACAAACACCACACACAACAAACCAAAAGTAGTGAAACAAAAATGAATATTATCAACAACAGTATCAATATTAGTTACAATTTCAACATAGCAGTGATTAAAAATCCCTCATTGACATTATCATTAGACATTTATAAAAAAAAGAACAATAGTGTCACAGTGGCTTACACTTAAGGCTGCAGCTAACGATTATTTTTCTATCGATTAATCTATAGATTATTTTTTTCGATTGATCGGTTAATCTATAGATTATTTTTTTCGATTCATCTATAGATAATTTTTCCTTTTACCGATTATTTTTTATTTTATTTTATTTAAAATGAAGATGAAAAAATAAAAGTAGGCCAGTTTTTTCAAAAGGCATGGCTTTTATTTACAAAAAAAAAAAGTATGGCCACTCAGTCAACATTGACAACAACATGACAAAATATTCTGTAACAATGTAAACATTTAAAACTTTTAACATTTAACAAAATTAAAAGTAGCTTATTTGCTTTTTAATGTGCAAATATAAAAGTAAACATCCAGTGCAAATCTTAATATTGTGCAATAGTATAAGCATTTCAAAAGTAAAAGTATTGCTTGTTTTGCTTTAAAATGTGCAAAAATAAAGATAAACATCCAATACAAAAAAGTGCAAAACGAAATATTCTGTAACAACAGTGTAAACATTTCAACAAAAGTGAAAGTATTGCTTATTTGCTAAAATGTGCAAAAATAAAGATAAACATCCAATACAAAAAAGTGCCAATCTAAATATTCTGGAGCACTGTAAACATTAAGTATTGCTTTTAAAATGTGCAAAATAAACATCCAGTCCAACACAGTACACAATAACCAATTCTACTCATTCCAGTGAGTGACTAACAGTTGTAATGAAGAAAGGTTAGCATGTCTACTTGCTTTGCTTCTTTTTTTGTTTACAATATTCCCAGCAGCTGAAAATAGGCGCTCAGAAGGGGTCGATGTGGCTGGAACTGAGAGCTAATTAGCCTTCACCTCAAGCCAGGACTGCGAGCGAGCTGAGCTGCAGTTTAAGTTTCTAGAAGGTCAACGGGCTCATAGTGATGTTACTAGTAGTTGACTGGGAGGTGTTTATTATCATTTGGGGAGAGTCCGCTGCCTGATGCTCACCTGCTAAACACCTATCTGCTCCACGCTGAAGCGCTGACTACATGCGCTCTGAATACGCACTGCTGATTGGCTGATAATGCTTCGTGTGTACCAATCAGATGGTTGTGTGGGTGGGACAATGCTGCGTGTGTACCAATCAGGTGGTTGTGTGGGTGGGACAATGCTGCGTGCTGAGACAGAGGCAGAGGAGCAAAGTAACTTGTTAAGACTTTAGCAGCTAAAGTTAGCTTTAGCTTACAAACTCGTTCGGTACACCCCCGTACCGAACCGAAAGCCCCGTACCGAAACTGTTCAATACAAAACACGTACCGTTACACCCCTAGCAGATACAAATGACACATTCATGTTTTTGTGTAATGATGACAACGTATGCTCACGCGGACGATTGACTAGTTGATGGTTGATGGTTGATGGTTTTCTTTTCAAATGTTCGTTCATAGCCGTTGTGCTGCTATGATAGGCCATTTCCGCTCGACACAGTGTGCATACAACAACATTATTAGGCTGTGTATTGAAATACTCCCACACTTTTGACCACTTTTGGCGTGCGTTTTTCCCCTCGCTCGCACAGTCTGCTTTGCGCTCCGCCATGACGGTAGTGTGACGTAATTATGTGACGCGTTGACGCACAAAAACGGCGTCGACGTATTTACATAACCGATGACGTCGACTACGTCGACGCGTCGTTTCAGCCTTACTTACACTCGCATCGCATCTCATAAGCTTGACAACACACTGTGTCCAATATTTTCACAAAAATAAAATAAGTCATATTTTTGGTTCATTTATTAGTTCAAACAAATGTACATTATTGCAATCAGTTGATAAAACATTGTCCTTTACAATTATAACAGCTTTTTACAAAAATCTACTACTCTGCTTGCATGTCAGCAGACTGGGGTAGATCCTGCGGAAATCTCTGTATTCCATGAATAGACAATCCTTTTCAATCGGGAACATATCGTTTTTGAATCGAGAATCGTGTTGAATTGAAAAAAAAAATCGATATTGAAATATTGAATCGAAGATTCACAGCCCTAATATATATATATATATATATATATATATATATATATATATATATATATATATATATATATATATATATATATATATATATATATATATATATATACACTACCGTTCAAAAGTTTGGAGCCACATTGAAATGTCCTTATTTTTCAATGAAGATAACTTTAAACTAGTCTTAACTTTAAATAAAATACACTCTATACATTGCAAATGTGGTAAATGACTATTCTAGCTGCAAATGTCTGGTTTTTGGTGCAATATCTACATAGGTGTATAGAGGCCCATTTCCAGCAACTATCACTCCAGTGTTCTAATGGTACAATGTGTTTGCTCATTGGCTCAGAAGGCTAATTGATGATTAGAAAACCCTTGTGCAATCATGTTCACACATCTGAAAACACTTTAGCTCGTTACAGAAGCTACAAAACTGACCTTCCTTTGAGCGGTTTGAGTTTCTGGAGCATCACATTTGTGGGGTCAATTAAACGCTCAAAATGGCCAGAAAAAGAGAACTTTCATCTGAAACTCGACAGTCTATTGTTGTTCTTAGAAATGAAGGCTATTCCACTAAATTGTTTGGGTGACACCAAACTTTTGAACGGTAGTGTGTATATATATATATATATATATATATATATATATATATGACCCCCAGCGGGCCTTTTGAATATGAATATCTCCCTAATTCTGAGGTCTCAAGGTTGGCAAGTATGGTTATTGACATATTGACAAGTATGGTTATTGACATATTGACAAGTATGTTATTGACATATTGACAAGTATGGTTATTGACATATTGACAAGTATGGTTATTGACAAGTATGGTTATTGACATGCTGTCTTTCTGCGTCTGGCACACTATTGGGTGATGTTGGTGGCACTGTTAGACTTGTAGTACCACGGGCTGCCAATGGAGGGCGCTCCAAGACCACATTTGACTGCTCAGTAGGGATGGGCGATACCACACTTTTAGGATTCGATACGATACCGATACTTTTTCTTGCATTTTCATCGATACCGATACCGATACCAATCATTTCTTATTGGCAATTTTTTGTCAGTCAAAAATATTATTACTATTGTTATTATTTAAGACAAATCACAAGACAAATACAGACCATTTATACCACATTTATTATGGTCAATATATAATAAAAGTAAAATTAAAATAAATAACATAAATATGAAAAATAAATTAAATATTATATATAATAATAACTATATATTATATATAATATTAATTAAATATTAGGGCTTTCCAATTAACAGTCAAATCCGAATTGCGAGAAGCTGCAGTTATTTTTCAAAGTTTGTGATATAATTAGCAATTAATGAAATATGAAATAGGCTAATGTTTTCGAAATGTAAGAAATCATGTTACAGATTAAAACCAAAATCACATTCAATCATATATTCAAGATTTTCTTGGAAAAAAATAAAACTGTAATGCAAAGATGAAGAACCTCCAAATTGTATCTCTTTCTTATCTTGTTTTAAATACTCAAGCAATTTTCAACTAACAGTAAATTCCCCTGTGTGGAAATTATTTGAATTTAGGATAATCATTTAAACATCCATCCATTTTCTACCGCTTATTCCCTTCGGGGTCGCGGGGGGCGCTGGAGCCTATCTCAGCTACAATCGGGCGGAAGGTGGGGTACACCCTGGACAAGTCGCCACCTCATCGCAGGGCCAACACAGATAGACAGACAACATTCACACACTAGGGCCAATTTAGTGTTGCCAATCAACCTATCCCCAGGTGCATGTCTTTGGAGGTGGGAGGAAGCCGGAGTACCCGGAGGGAACCCACGCAGTCACGGGGAGAACATGCAAACTCCACACAAAAATATTCAGCAAACATTACTAAAAAAAAAAAAAGCAATGCCTGTTTTAAGTCAACAAATGGACAACAATGGATATGCATGGCTGCATCGCTGTCGGCTGGCTGTGTGTGTGTTGCACGTTGACGACGCTCATTCGCTGTCTCCTGTCACGTGACTGGGCCAGCTCTATACTCTGCCAGGTACAGGGCTGTCCCAGCACATAGTAAGTTAAGTAAGTCATCAAAAACATCTGAAAGTGATGCTTGCACCCCCCACACGCCGTTTTTTGGTTTATATCGATACTTTTTTCAGAAAAGTGATGCCAAATGAGTAGCGTGTGAGTATCGATATATCGATACCACAGGATCGTTACGCACATCCCTAGCTCAGGAGTTTCAGCCTGGCTCCACTGGTAAGTTGCTGCCGTCAGACTTTAAATTGATGTTATCCATGAAATCATTTGTAGCCAAAATTTACTGACATAACTTGTAATCTCCTCACTTTCCAAGTCATTCAGAATCTCTCTCCTTGGTAAGCGACAGGACAATTGCACTTCTTCCGCAAGTCCTAATTTCAACTCTTCACTTGTTAATTGGAGATGACGTACTGATAGCGTGACAACTTTCTTTTCTTTTTTACTCAGTAGTGATTCCCACTCAACATCCATCTTCACACTGTGTTTACTCACAATTGGCTGGTCTTGATTGGTAGACTTTCTCCTCTCGGCGGAAACACCAAAATGACGTTGCACCCTTAAAATGACCGAACGTCGCCTCTTCAGTGCAATATTTCTTACCATGAATTGATTAACGTGGACCCCGATTTAAACAGGTTGAAAAACTTATTGGGGTGTTACCATTTAGTGGTCAATTGTACGGAATATGTACTGTACTGTGCAATCTACTAATAAAAGTTTCAATCCAAAAACAAAAACAAACCCACAGTTCATATTACAGCCATGTTATGCTAGCCCTCTTTTTCCCGCTCACTGTTTCACTTCCTGTTTCCTTCTCGAGCATGCGCACTACACACATAACCTAAGAAATGACCCAGCTCCCCTTCACAATACTCATAACAAGACTTTGTGTGTGTGTGTGTGTGTGTCTTTTAAACTGTGTGTCTTTTTTCAAAAGATATACACACTTTTCCAAACACCACATTCGACTTTCTTAATTCCTAAATTATTTGCAAAATGACAAACCTGTGTCAAAACATGTGTCCATTCATCAAAATAAAGCAAGCATTAGTAAACATGCAGTTTTATTGTCACGTCACTCACACACACTTCACATGATAAGACACTATTGGAGTGAGTTACCCACCACAGTGATGAATACATTTGTAAAAACCCTATTTTACTATAAGAAATCACATGTTTGGGACCTTTTTAGCACATGTGATGAATGATTACTGTAACTTGACAAAGTATATTGGCAAATCCTTAGCAATGGTCATTGTTTACTTTGAAGTGGGCCTATACGTAAGGACCTAAAGAGAAAGTAAACATGTCCTGTTATCTTTTCAAGAACTGCTCAACAATGATGCTGCAAACTGAAAATATTTATTTTGACCGCAGTCAGGTACAGTAACATATCATAGTAGTCAACAATATATAAATATATACATATGAATGAATGAATGAAATAGGTTTATTTGGGTCATATAATCAATCCTCAACCATTTTGTGTGAACAGTTTAACAGTACAGATGATACATATTTAACAATCATACACATTTACACTCAAAAAGAAAAGAAAAAGAAAGAGCTAAAAAGGAATAGGCTGAAGCCAAAGCTTATATTAGCCTATCCTATACATTCACTGAAAATAAGATTGCCTGGAACATCAACGTTAAAGAAAAGAAAAAATCAAAGGGATGAAAGTAATTGTTACTATATTTTATCATTTTCAATTATTTCACCTTTCAAGGCTTTCTTAAACCGTAACAAAGAACTACATGTCTTCAGTTCATCACTGAGCTTGTCCCACCATTTAACTCCTAAAACTGAAATACATCTGTATTTTATATTCCTTCTTACTTTACCTATTTCAAAAATCAATATCCCCCGTAAATGATCGTTCTCTCCTCTTAATGTAAATAAGCTAAGGTAACAAGCTGGAAGGCTGTTGTTCTTTACTCCAAACATCATTTCCATTGTTTTTAAAAACACAATATCTGAACATTTGAACACATTAGAACTTATAAATAATGGATTGGTATGTTCATAGTAGCACACTTTGTGTATTATTCTAATGACCCTTTTTTTGAAGTTGAATTATTGACTCTATGTTTGTTTTATAAACATTTCCCCAAACTTCAACACAATATGTTAAATATGGAAAAATTAAAGAATAATATAACATATGCAGACATTTCTTATTCAGCATGTGTTTTACTTGATAAAGAATAGCAATGGATTTGGATATTGTTCCCTTTATATATTCAATATGCGCTTTCCAACATCATTTATGATCAATTATTATTGCCAAGAATTTATTTTCATATTCTCTATCAATTTCCACTTGATTTAATTTTAATTTTGCTTCACAATTTGTCCTTACACCTCTTAACACCATAAATTTAGTTTTCTTATCATTTAATGAGAACTTATTAATATCAAGCCATTTTTTTTAGCTGAATCAACTCAACCTCTATTATCCTCAGCACTTCCATCAATACATGGATAAACAGTACATATGTATATACATACATACTGTACATATATACATCACACTGTCTTCAAAGTGCATCTTTTTTACCAAAATAGGGACTTTTGTCGAGGCTGGAACCAATTATTCCTGTTCACATTCATTCTTATGAGGAACTCGGCTTGACTTTACCAACGTTTTGGTTATCTGACCACGTTAGAGAACCAATTCAATTGTCAGGTTTGTTGTGGTTTTCATTTGGACTGGTTTACCTTTCTTCAATTTGAACAGCATGCTGCAGTGTGTGTGTGCATGCTGCAGTGTGTGTGTGCGTGTGTGTGTGTGTGTGTGTGTGTGTTCTTGTATTTCTACCCTTCCTGAGACATCAACAAGGAAAAGTACCTTCCATATGAGGACTGGTGAACAAGTTAAACAACTTTTTTATGTTAAATTATTAATTTTTAATGCAAAATGGTGACATTTGTCATACAAAATTTTGACTTTTATCACAACATTGATATTTTTTGGGTTGTTCTTGTAAAATAGTGACATCTATCACTTTTGTCATAATTTTGCCAAGTAAAAGTGCAATTGTCATTATAATATTGCCAACATTTTTAAGTTTTCTTATAAATTTCTGACTTTTGTTGAGTAAAATTACGACTTTTCAGAAATTTTCCAATATTGTAAACGTTTCTTGTAAAATTGCGACTGTTGAGTACAATTCCAACTTTTTTCATAATATTGCACAAATGTTCAGTTTTCTTGTAAAATTTTGTCTTGCGTTGAATAAAATTATGACTTTTATTATAACACTGCCAAAATTCTAAGTTTTTCTTGTGAAATTGTGACCTTTTTCTTGTGAAATTGTGACCTTTTTCTTGTGAAAGTCCAACTAATTTTTCACAACAAGCTTTTTTATATTTGCATAGTATGTATATATTATTAATGGTGTAAATACACATCTTTATATATTCAGAAAGGGTGGTCCTAAATAGGTAGGCCTTTTTTTCGGAGGTCTCAAGAAGGTAAGAAATACAAGATTGTGTGTGTGTGTGTGTGTGTGTGTGTGTGTGTGTGTGTGTGTGTTCTTGTATTTATACCCTTCTTGAGACATCAACAAGGAAAAGTACCTTCCATATGAGGACTGGTGAACAAGTTAAACAACTTTTTTATGTTAAATTATTAATTTTTAATGCAAAATGGTGACATTTGTCATACAAAATTTTGACTTTTATCACAACATTGATATTTTTTGGGTTGTTCTTGTAAAATAGTGACATCTATCACTTTTGTCATAATTTTGCCAAGTAAAAGTGCAATTGTCATTATAATATTGCCAACATTTTTAAGTTTTCTTATAAATTTCTGACTTTTGTTGAGTAAAATTACGACTTTTCAGAAATGTTCCAAAATTGTAAACGTTTCTTGTAAAATTGCGACTGTTGAGTACAATTCTAACTTTTATCATAATATTGCACAAATGTTCAGTTTTTCTTGTAAAATTTTGTCTTGCGTTGAGTAAAATTACGACTTTTATTATAACACTGCCAAAATTCCAAGTTTTTCTTGTGAAATTGTGACCTTTTTCTTGTGAAAGTCCAACTAATTTTTCACAACAAGCTTTTTTATATTTGCATAGTATGTATATATTATTAATGGTGTAAATACACATCTTTATATACTCAGAAAGGGTGGTCCTAAATAGGTAGGCCTTTTTTTCGGAGGTCTCAAGAAGGTAAGAAATACAAGATTGTGTGTGTGTTAGTGTGTGTGTGTGTGTGTGTGTGTGTTCTTGTATTTCTACCCTTCTTGAGACATCAACAAGGAAAAGTACCTTCCATATGAGGACTGGTGAACAAGTTAAACAACTTTTTTATGTTAAATTATTAATTTTTAATGCAAAATGGTGACATTTGTCATACAAAATTTTGACTTTTATCACAACATTGATATTGTTTGGGTTGTTCTTGTAAAATAGTGACATCTATCACTTTTGTCATAATTTTGCCAAGTAAAAGTGCAATTGTCATTATAATATTGCCAACATTTTTAAGTTTTCTTATAAATTTCTGACTTTTGTTGAGTAAAATTACGACTTTTCAGAAATTTTCCAAAATTGTAAACGTTTCTTGTAAAATTGCGACTGTTGAGTACAATTCTAACTTTTATCATAATATTGCACAAATGTTCAGTTTTTCTTGTAAAATTTTGTCTTGCGTTGAGTAAAATTACGACTTTTAATATAACACTGCCAAAATTCCAAGTTTTTCTTGTGAAATTGTGACCTTTTTCTTGTGAAAGTCCAACTAATTTTTCACAACAAGCTTTTTTATATTTGCATAGTATGTATATATTATTAATGGTGTAAATACACATCTTTATATATTCAGAAAGGGTGGTCCTAAATAGGTAGGCCTTTTTTTCTGAGGTCTCAAGAAGGTAAGAAATACAAGATTGTGTGTGTGTGTGTGTGTGTGTGTGTTCTTGTATTTCTACCCTTCTTGAGACACCAACAAGGAAAAGTACCTTCCATATGAGGACTGGTGAACAAGTTAAACAACTTTTTATGTTAAATTATTAATTTTTAATGCAAAATGGTGACATTTGTCATACAAAATTTTGACTTTTATCACAACATTGATATTTTTTGGGTTGTTCTTGTAAAATAGTGACATCTATCACTTTTCTCATAATTTTGCCAAGTAAAAGTGCAATTGTCATTATAATATTGCCAACATTTTTAAGTTTTCTTATAAAATTCTGACTTTTGTCGAGTAAAATTACAACTTTTCATACATTTTCCAAAATTGTAAACCTTTCTTGTAAAATTGCGACTGTTGAGTACAATTCCAACTTTTTTCATAATATTGCACAAATGTTCAGTTTTTCTTGTAAAATTTGGTCTTGCGTTGAGTAAAATTATGACTTTTATTATAACCACTGCCAAAAATCTAAGTTTTTCTTGTGAAATTGTGACCTTTTTCTTGTGAAAGTCCAACTAATTTTTCACAACAAGCATTTTTATATTTGCATAGTATGTATATATTATTAATGGTGTAAATACACATCTTTATATACTCAGAAATGGTGGTCCTAAATAGGTAGGCCTTTTTTTCGGAGGTCTCAAGAAGGTAAGAAATACAAGATTGTGTGTGTGTGTGTGTGTGTGTGTGTGTGTGTGTGTGTGTGTGTGTGTGTGTGTGTGTGTGTGTGTGTGTGTGTGTGTGTGTGTGTGTGTGTGTGTGTGTGTGTGTGTGTGTGTGGATGGCGTCCACGTGCAAGGCGCTCTCATTACTGCTTCCAGAAGCACCCAGTCTTACACACTGGAAATAGAGGACAGGTGTGTGTGTGTGCGTGTTTGTGTGTGCGTGCGTGTGTGTGTGTGTGTGTGTGTGTCCTAAATGGATTTGCAGACACGTGCTGGTGTAGGAAAAAAAGAGGAGGAGGTTTGCGTTATACAAGGTTGTTGCTGGCGTGATATGAAAGCAGGAACATTGGCACAAAGGCAGCATGAAAAGAGCACAATGTGTTTGTTGTCACTCTCACAATAAACGCTTTTTGACTCCAATGCTGGTCATGTGATCAATGATCAACAACGCCCACAATACTGACAGGAGAGGATGCAAATGGGATTACTCAGCACACGCGTGTGATCGAGGAAGACTACAATTGTTCTGTGTTGCGTGTTTATTTTTAACGCATGTTCTGAAATACGATTTAAATAAACCAAACATAAGAAAGTGGACTAAAAAAGCAAACAGGTGAAGTGATACAAGAACATGTTTCCTTGTTGATTCTAATTATTTTCCTTAAAACTGTCTTTGTTAAAAAATAATAGTGAACCAAAATCAATGTTGTTATGAATTATTGATCTGTTTGAGGCTCCAATTACCTCACATCAAATATTTTTTGTTGGAAATATTGCACGTTTTGTGTGTTTGTCATTTGAAAAACTAGGTTGTATTTGACAAAAAGGGCGTAAAACAAATAAATTACAAAAAAACCCCAAGAAAAATAATAAAATCTTATAATTGAAGGATATACCTGAAGTCAATCTAGAGATTTAGTTGTTGAAAGTAAAACAAAAAAAATAATGTTATTACTTATTTTTAACACTTTTATGAGTGGGACCCTTTTGGATCCTCAGGAATTTTAGTGGGATTTTTTTTTTTTGAACTATCACTGATCAAAAAATAATAATTAATCAAAATCGATGTTCTTCTGAATTACTGACATATTCAAGGTTACAATTACTTCACATCAAATATTACACTTTGAAATATTTTTGGGTAAAAATGTTGCATTTTGTTGTGTTTTTGTCATAAAAAAAACATAAAACAAACCAAAAAATTTTTTTTAAATGTATAAAGTGAAGTTGATCTCGAGGTTTAAGCGTTGACAGTAAAAAAAAAAAAGTATTACTTATTTTTTAACACTTTTATGAGTGGGACCCTTTTGGGGTCCCACTCAAGAATAGTATAGATTTGTTTTCTTTTAACGGTCATTGCTTAAAAAATAATAATGTTATGAATTACTGACATATTTAAGGCTCCAATTACTTCACATCAAATATTGTTTGGGGGAAATATTGCACATTTTGTGTGTTTGCCGTTGGAAAAACTAGGTTTTATTTGACAAACAGGGTTTAAAACAAATAAATTAGGAAAAAAACAATAAAAATAATAAAATCTTATAATTGACAGATCTGAAGTTGATCTAGAGATTTAGGCGTTGAAAGTAAAAAAAAATTAAATAATGGATGTCTTATTTTTAACACTTTTATGAGTAGGACCCTTTTAGATCCCCAGGAATTTTTGTGGGATTTTTTTTTAAACTATCATTGATCAAAAATAATAATTAATTAAAATCAATGTTGCTCTTAATTACTGACATGTTCAAGGTTACAATTACTTCACATCAAATATTACACTTTGAAACATTTTTTGGGGGAAAATATTGCATTTTTTTTGTTTTTGTCATAAAAACCCTAAAACAAACAAACAAAAAATACTAAAAATGTATAAAGTGAAGTTGATCTTGAGGTTTAAGCGTTGATAGTTTTTTTTAACACTTTTATGAGTGGGACTCTTTTGGGTCCCCAATAAATGTATTGATTTTTTTTTTTTTAACGGTCATTCCTTAAAAAATAATAGTGTTATGAATTATTGACCTATTTAAGGCTCCAATTACTTCACATCAAATATTTATTTGGGGGAAATACTGCACGTTTTGTGTGTTTGTCATTTGAAAAACTAGGTTTTATTTGACAAAAAGGGCGTAAAACAAATAAAACCAAAAACGATTCCCGGGCGCAGCCACCGCCGCTGCTCACTGCTCCCCTCACCTCCCAGGGGTTGATCAAGGGTGATGGGTCAAATGCAGAGAATAATTTGGCCACATCTAGTGTGTGTGTGTGTGTGTGTGTGTGTGTGTGTGTGTGTGTGTGTGTGTGTGTGTGTGTGTGTGTGTGTGTGTGTGTGTGTGTGTGTGTGTGTGTGTGTGTGTGTGTGTGTGTGTGTGTGTGTGTGTGTGTGTGTGTGTGTGTGTGTGTGTGACAATCATTGCTACTTTAACTTTAACTGTAACTTTAGATTAGAAAAAAAAAACAAGAAAAATACGTTAGAATGATGTAGCGGGCCACATTAAAATTATGGGACGGGCCAATTTAAATGACGTGGTGGGTCAAGTTAGAATGATGTTTTGGGCCACTTCAGAAAATTATGGGACGGGCTATGTTTAAATGAATTGGCGGGCCACATTAAATTAATGTTTTGGGCCACATTTGAATGATGTGGTGGTCCAGATTAAATTAAGTGGCGGGCCACATTAGAATGATGTAGCGGGCCACATTAAAATTATGGGATGGGCCAATTTAAATGAAGTGGAGGGCCAAGTTAGAATGATCTTTTGGGCCACATTAAAATTGTGGGACGGGTCACATCACATTCGAAAGAGTTGGCGGGCCACATTTGAATGATGTGGTGGTCCAGATTAAATGAAGTGGCGTGCCACTGTAAAATTATGGGACGGGCCAAATTAAATGAAGTGGCGGGCCAAGTTAGGATGATGTTTTGGACCACTTTAGAAAATTATGGGATGGGCCATATTTAAATGATTTGGCGAGCCACATTAAATTAATGTTTTGGGTCACTTTTGAATGATTTGGCGGGCCACATTAAATTAATGTTTTGGGCCACATTTGAATGATGTGGTGGTCCAGATTAAATGAAGTGGCGGGCCACATTAGAATGATGTAACGAGCCACCTTAAAATTATGGGACGGGCCAATTTAAATGAAGTGGAGGGCCAAGTTAGAATGATGTTTTGGGCCACTTTTAAATTGTGGGGCGGGGCACATTTGAATGAAGTGGTGGCCACGATAAAATTAATGGATTGGTCACAATAAAATGATGTGTTCGGCCACATAAAAAGTGGGCCAAAACGAAATTATGTGGTGTTTCACATTAAAATTATAGGACCTGCTAAATTAAAATGATGTAGTTGGCCAAATCGGAATGATTTGGCGGGCCATTTTAAAATTATGGGACGGGCCAAATTAAATTAAATTAAATTAAAATTGGCGGGTCAAGTTAGAATGATGTTTTGGGCCACTTTAGAAAATTATGGGACCGGTAAATGAATTGGCGGGCCACATTAAATTAATGTTTTTGGTCACTTTTGAATGATTTGGCGCGCCACATTAAATTAATGTTTTGGGCCACATTTGAATGATGTGGTGATCCAGATTAAAGGAAGTGGCGAGCCACGTTAGAATGATGTAGCGGGCCACATTAAAATTATGGGACGGGCCAATTTAAATGAAGTGGAGGGCCAAGTTAGAATGATGTTTTGGGCCACATTTAAATTGTGGGACGGGTCACATTCGAATGAAGTGGCGAGCCACATTAGAATGATGTGGTGGCCACGATAAAATTAATGGATTGGTCACAATAAAATGATGTGTTCGGCCACATAAAAAGTGGGCCAAAACGAAATTATGTGGTGTTTCACATTAAAATTATGGGACGGGCCAAATTAAATTAAATTAAATTAAAATTGGCGGGTCAAGTTAGAATGATGTTTTGGGCCACTTTAGAAAATTATGGGACGAGCCACAATAAATTAATGTTTTTGGTTACTTTTGAATGATTTGGCGGGCCACATTAAATTAATGTTTTGGGCCACATTTGAATGATGTGGTGGCCCAGATTAAATCAAGTGGCGAGCCACATTAGAATGATGTAGCGGGCCACCTTAAAATTATGGGACGGGCCAATTTAAATGAAGTGGAGGGCCAAGTTAGAATGATGTTTTGGGCCACATTTAAATTGTGGGACGGGTCACATTCGAATGAAGTGGTGGGCCACAGTAGAATGATGTGGTGGCCACGATTAAATTAATGGATTGGTCACAATAAAATGATGTGTTCGGCCACATAAAAAGTGGGCCAAAACTAAATTATGTGGTGTTTCACATTAAAATTATGGGACGGGCCGAATTAAAATGATGTAGTTGGCCAAATCGGAATGATTTGGCGGGCCATGTTAAAATTATGGGACGGGCCAAATTAAATTAAATTAAATTAAAATTGGCGGGTCAAGTTAGAATGATGTTTTGGGCCACTTTAGAAAATTATGGGACCGGTAAATGAATTGGCGGGCCACATTAAATTAATGTTTTTGGTCACTTTTGAATGATTTGGCGGCCCACATTAAATTAATGTTTTGGGCCACATTTGAATGATGTGGTGGTCCAGATTAAATCAAGTGGCGAGCCACGTTAGAATGATGTAGCGGGCCACATTAAAATTATGGGACGGGCCAATTTAAATGAAGTGGAGGGCCAAGTTAGAATGATGTTTTGGGCCACATTTAAATTGTGGGACGGGTCACATTCGAATGAAGTGGCGGGCCACATTAGAATGATGTGGTGGCCACAATAAAATGAATGGATTGGTCACAATAAAATTATGTGTTCGGCCACATAAAAAGTGGGCCAAAACAAAATTATGCGGTGTTTCACATTAAAATTATGGGACGGGCTAAATTAAAATAAATTAAATTAAAATTGGCGGGTCAAGTTAGGATGATGTTTTGGGCCACTTTAGAAAATTATGGGACGGGCCACATATAAATGAATTGGCGGGCCTAATTAAATTAATGTTTTGGGTCACTTTTGAATGATTTGGCGGCCCACATTAAATTAATGTTTTGGGCCACATTTGAATGATGTGGTGGTCCAGATTAAATCAAGTGGCAAGCCAGGTTAGAATGATGTAGCGGGCCACCTTAAAATTATGGGACGGGCCAATTTAAATGAAGTGGAGGGCCAAGTTAGAATGATGATTTGGGCCACATTTAAATTGTGGGACGGGTCACATTCGAATGAAGTGGCGGGCCACATTAGAATGATGTGGTGGCCACAATAAAATTAATGGATTGGTCACAATAAAATGATGTGTTCGGCCACATAAAAAGTGGGCCAAAACAAAATTATGTGGTGTTTCACATTAAAATTATGGGACGGGCTAAATTAAAATAAATTAAATTAAAATTGGCGGGTCAAGTTAGGATGATGTTTTGGGCCACTTTAGAAAATTATGGGACGGGCCATATTTAAATGATTTGGCGGGCCTAATTAAATTAATGTTTTGGGTCACTTTTGAATGATTTGGCGGGCCACATTAAATTAATGTTTTGGGCCACATTTGAATGACGTGGTGGTCCAGATTAAATCAAGTGGCGAGCCACGTTAGAATGATGTAGCGGGCCACATTAAAATTATGGGACGGGCCAATTTAAATGAAGTGGAGGGCCAAGTTAGAATTATGTTTTGGGCCACTTTTAAATTGTGGGACGGGTCACATTTGAATGAAGTGTTGGCCACGATAAAATTAATGGATTGGTCACAATTAAATGATGTGTTCGGCCACATAAAAAGTGGGCCAAAACGAAATGATGTGGTGTTTCACATTAAAATTATAGGACGGGCTGAATTAAAATGATGTAGTTGGCCAAATCGGAATGATTTGGCGGGCCATATTAAAATTATGGGACGGGCCAAATTAAATTAAATTAAATTAAAATTGGCGGGTCAAGTTAGAATGATGTTTTGGGCCACTTTAGAAAATTATGGGACGGGCCACATATAAATGAATTGGCGGGCCTAATTAAATTAATATTTTTGGTCACTTTTGAATGATTTGGCGGGCCACATTAAATTAATGTTTTGGGCCACATTTGAATGATGTGGTGGCCCAGATTAAATCAAGTGGCGAGCCATGTTAGAATGATGTAGCGGGCCACCTTAAAATTATGGGACGGGCCAATTTAAATGAAGTGGAGGGCCAAGTTAGAATGATGTTTTGGGCCACATTAAAATTGTGGGACGGGTCACATTCGAATGAAGTGGCAGGCCACATTTGAATGATGTGGTGGTCCAGATTAAATTAAGTGGCGGGCCACGTTAGAATGATGTAGCGAGCCACCTTAAAATTATGGGGCGGGCCAATATAATTGACATGGATGGCCAAGTTAGAATGATGTTTTGGGCCACGTTAAAATTATGGTACGGGCCAACTTTAAATGAATTTGCGGGCCTAATTAAATTAATATTTTTGGTCACTTTTGAATGATTTGGCGGGCCACATTAAATTAATGTTTTGGGCCACATTTGAATGATGTGGTGGTCCAGATTAAATCAAGTGGCGGGCCACGTTAGAATGATGTAACGAGCCACCTTAAAATTATGGGACGGGCCAATTTAAATGAAGTGGAGGGCCAAGTTAGAATGATGTTTTGGGCCACATTTAAATTGTGGGACGGGTCACATTTGAATGAAGTGGTGGGCCGCATTTGAATGAAGTGGTGGCCACAATAAAATTAATGGATTGGTCACAATAAAATGATGTGTTCGGCCACATAAAAAGTGGGCCAAAACTAAATTATGTGGTGTTTCACATTAAAATTATGGGACGGGCCGAATTAAAATGATGTAGTTGGCCAAATCGGAGTGATTTGGCGGGCCATATTAAAATTATGGGACGGGCCAAATTAAATTAAATTAAATTAAAATTGGCGGGTCAAGTTAGAATGATGTTTTGGGCCACTTTAGAAAATTATGGGACGGGCCACATATAAATGAATTGGCGGGCCTAATTAAATTAATATTTTTGGTCACTTTTGAATGATTTGGCGGGCCACATTAAATTAATGTTTTGGGCCACATTTGAATGATGTGGTGGCCCAGATTAAATCAAGTGGCGAGCCACGTTAGAATGATGTAGCGGGCCACATTAAAATTATGGGACGGGCCAATTTAAATGAAGTGGAGGGCCAAGTTAGAATGATGTTTTGGGCCACATTAAAATTGTGGGACGGGTCACATTCGAATGAAGTGGCGGGCCACATTTGAATGATGTGGTGGTCCAGATTAAATTAAGTGGCGGGCCACGTTAGAATGATGTAGCGAGCCACCTTAAAATTATGGGGCGGGCCAATTTAATTGACATGGATGGCCAAGTTAGAATGATGTTTTGGGCCACATTAAAATTATGGTACGGGCCAACTTTAAATGAATTTGCGGGCCAAGTTAGAATAGTGTATTGGGCCATATTGGAATGATTGGCGGGCCAGATTTGACCCCCCCCCCCCCCCCCCCCGGGCTTTGACTTTGACACCTGTGCGCCAATCAAATCGGAGGTCGTCGTTAGACCTGAAGAATAAAAAGTTGTGTATTTTGATGTCATTTTGCTGACTTATTTTAATGTTCATGTAACACTTTTTGTTACCCAATGACACAATAAGGCCAGAGGGCGTGTCCATGACGTAATGTGTGGAGGAGGCTCCTCCCCCTTGCATATTTGCAACATGCTGCAGAAAGCATTTTGTAAGGCTGCTTATATAAACTATTACATGAAACTATGGCATTGTGTAATGTCAATGACTATATATATATATATATATATATATATATAGGTAGTTTTCCCATGACGTTTTAGTGGTGTTCCAGTTGTGTATTTGTTAAAAATCCATCTTGCAAAGAATGTTTCTATAGTTTGCAGTGTGTGTTTCTATAGTTTGCAGTTGATATAGTTTGCAGTGTAAGAGGTTATACAACAACACCATTGCGTTATATAAGTGACCGAGCCGCTGGCCAATGAGAGCGCGCCTCGCCGGTCACGTGACGGCGCCTCGCCGACTTTGGGCGAAGCATAGCAAGACGGAGCTGTTAGCCTTCGCAAGCTAGCGACTAGTTGGCGACGCAGGCGGCAACATAGGTGGGTTTTTTCGGGCGGCTGTTTTTTCCCCAACACTATTGACGACGCTCTTATGGGACCGCAAAAATGGAGCGGACTACACCGGCAGTCGCTTGGAGGGCGGAAAAGCGGCCAGCTCGTCGTTAGCTTCGGATGCTAGCTTCGGCGGCTAGCTTGTGTAAATAACCTAACTTAAATTTTTTTTAATTCCGTTTAACTGAGAACGTCGGTTTGCCGCGTAGTGAATATTATTCAGCTTTTTTTGTTCAAACCGGAAGGATTTTAACACCGGCTCTCAGGGCAGTGCGATATCGACCTTGACCTCCGAAGACGCAATTGATTTGAATAGTAACATTGTTCCGTGTTTAAAATTCATAACGGCTAGAAAGTCGTAAACATAAGTAATGTTGACGTCGAACCAAGGTGCAATTTAGTTAAATTACCTTTTTTTCCTGTGCTTAAGTAGTTTTATAACGTCCAGAAAGTAGTAAACATAAGTAACCTTGATATCGACCCAAGGCGAAATTTAGTTTAATAACATTTTTTCTGTGCTAAACTAGTTGACAAGTAGTACACACAAGTAACATTGAGGTCGCAATTTAGTTGAATAATAAAATACAATTCTGTGCTAAAATAGTTGCGTAACGATCAGAAAATAGGAAACAAATAATATTGATATCGAAGACTCAATTTAGTAGTTAAATTATCACATGTTTTTGTGCTGAAGTAGTTGTGTAACGTCCAGAAAGTAGTAAACATAAGTGACATAGGAGGCGGAGAAGGGAGGGCAGGGGGGCGGACTCCAACTGTATTACAAAATAGATCCAGAATGAATCTGAATCTGCCCCCAGTGGGCATTAGTGGTTCATATTCAGGTGTCCGGGAGCTTCTTTCTCTGGACACTATTTGAACTTTTAGGTCGAGTAGAGACTTCTGAAGAGGACCATGGAGGTCTGCTCCCACACGGCATTCCCGGGGATCTGCCCGGAGATGCTGGAGGTAGCGGAGGAGGCCAGCCGGGCAGGGGACTTTAGCCTGGCGGCCGAGATCTACAGCTCGCAGCTGTCGGGCCTCCAGCAGCCGGATCGGGGCCTGTGCCTGAGGAAGGCCGACTCTCTGGCGCGCGCCGGCCGGATCTCGGAGGCGCTGGACTCGTACTGCGCAGCGGCCGGCCTGGGCAAGCTGCGGCCGCAGGAGCTGACGCTGCTGGTGGAAAGCATCGCCCGGAGCCTCCGCGACAAGGAGCCGGGCCTGGGCGGGAACGACGGGGAGGAGGAGGAGGACGACGACGGCGGCGGCGACGGAGAGTGCGCCAAGGGCGAGATTTTGGATTTGTTCTCCTGCGGCCTCTGCAGGCGTCTCCTCCACGAGCCCTCCACCGTGGAGTGCGGACACACCTTCTGCAGACGCTGCCTGGACGGGGACTCGGTGACGGACTGTGTGCACTGCAAGCAGGCCCTCGTCAGGAAAGAGGGGCTGCCCAACGGCCGGAGACTCAACGTGGTCCTCAGCAGCCTGCTGGACAAGCTGTTTGCCGCCGAGAGCCGGGCCCGCAGGGTGTGGATGGAAGGGGAGGTCCTGTGGCACAACCGGGACCTGGCCGGGGCCCTGCACAAGTACGACGAAGCCGTGGATTTGGGTAAGAAACACGACTTGTGGATCATTTCTGTTCATATTGTTTGGAACACATGACCTACTTTTCTCTGCGGCGGTTCATGGTGTCACCAGCAGGCGGCGCCAGTAAGCTCCCTAGAGGTCAGCTGTTATATGACTGCATGACGCACTGTCCTGTTGCCTAACTACAGCCTTTTTTCCACCCAAAGTTCCAAGGGCCGCATATTAAAAAAACCTCAAAGTATGCGGGGGATAATTTGATGTTTTGTGTAAAAAAAAATGCTGACTCTTTGTCAACTTTGTGTATATTATCAGTTATCACATACATGTCCAAAGTGCAGTGTGGCCTGCAGCAAATTGTCAAAAAAAAACCAGTAAAAATGTAGGAAAAAGTACACAATTTGATATTAATAATAGAATACACTTTGCCACTTATAAGCCAAAGCTGACAATACTTTTTGTCTTTATAGGAGTCATATTATGATGTTTTTCTACATATAAACTACTTCCTCGTGGTCTACATAACATGCAATGGTGTTTTTTTTGGTCCAAATGTAGCATAGATTGTTTTACAGATCATCTTCAAGTCGCTTTCTTTCAGGATGCCCCAGTTTGTGGGCTATGTTATTTACATGCCTCCACTGCGACAGTCTTCTCGGCGCCTACCTTTTTTTTGTAGTTTGTATTAGAAATGGCAACAGCGAAGGATGAATGTGCATGTGCGAGCCAGGCAGCCCCACAAGAAGAGGATAGAAGAAAATATATGAGTACAGGCCAAAAGTTTGGACATATATATGGAATATAAAACATGTTTTATATAGTAGTTTCTTCAAAATAGCCACCCTTTTCTCTGATTACTGCTTTGCACACTCTTGGCATTCTTTCCATGCGCTTCAAGCACACCTGTGAAGTGAAAACCATTTCAGGTGACTGCCTCTCAAAGCTCATCGAGAGAATGCCAAGAGTGTGCAAAGCAGTAATCAGTTTGCTTGTCTAATATTAAAACGGAAATTTCCTTGTATTTGTGCAATGACAATAAAAGAGCATGCCATACCAAGACAGGCAGGTTCCCCCCCAAACCTGGGATCTTGTCAATTTCGTTGAGAGGTCAGTTGATCGATTACATTGTTTAGATTTCAGAGAGCAGTGCAAAAAGAGGCAGCGAGCAAGTTAAGACGAGACAAAACAAAGAAGCGAGCTAAAGGGAGAGGGGAAGGGGAGCGTCCGCCTTCGATGAGTGCAGGTGAGAATAATAAGTGTGGAAAAATAGGTGATATATTTTTTGCTTAATTAAAGAAAATATAAACAAAACAATATGATTAAATAAAATAAAGTATACAGAATTGTACATATAAAAAGTCAGGCTTTTGGCGGCGTCACTATCTTTGAGTCACTAGAGAAAAGCGCTATCCATCCATTTCCTACCGCTTGTCCCTTTTGGGGGGTGCTTACACAAATATAATTCACTTCACATGTCAAAGTCATGCACTCAGTAAAGGATGAATTCATGAGGGTCACAGTAGTCCTTATGGTCCAGTTCATCTTAAAAAAAATAAAGAATAAATGTCAGTGTTTATTCCATGGCGACAACATGAACACATCAGATTTAGTGTTGGCTTGTTAGCATTAGCTTTGGGTTTTGTAACACAAAAGGCGTGTCACTCATTACTTTTACAGCATGTAACAAATAGGAAATATTGGATGTTTACCCTCATTACACTTGTTTACTACCTCCTCTGTATCACAGTTATTCTCAAACATTGAAGTTTAGAAGTCTGGCGGAATACTTTATGTTCCTCTGTAAATAGATTTAAAAGAGAATGTCCTCTTCTCGTAGCTTTGTGTATCTAAACTAGGTCATTTACAACATGAAACTGCACACTGCCGTATTTTCCTGACTATAGAGTGCACCGGCATACAAGCCACACCCATTACATTTTAAAAGAAAAAATTAATTTTCCATGTACTAGCTGCACTATAAGTTCCAGATATATACGTTGTGAAATTAGTTATTTACACAAATATTTTATAAATGTCTTTTGCATATCTTAATTGTTTCCAAACAGTGTCTGTAACACAGCAGTAAAACGGCTGATCAAACAAAACAGAAGTCATTAATCATCATTGACCCACTAGCTCCGGGAGCTAGCTCTCCAATCAGCTAAACAGACTCAATAACTTTTTAAATTCACAAAACAACACAAAACAATATGATAAAAAAATTAAGTATACAAAATTGTACATATAAAAAGTCATTATGCCATTATAAGTTAATAATACTAACTCCACGGTGACGTCTCGGGGAATTTATGAAAAAGTGAAACAACACAAAAAGAATGCCATTATAAGTTAATAACACAAACACTCGCTTGATTTACTGTATATTATAGGAGCACGTACAAATTTGCACGAAAACACTCCTACACATTTCACACATTGGATGGTTTAGTAAGTAAGAATTGTTTTTAGTTGTATTGTAAAACTTACAAACATTGCTGGGGGTGATGAATAAAAACTCCATACGACTAGAAACACTGGACGGCTGTAAGCCGGAAGCGCACTTCTACTTCTGGTTGAAAGCACTAAATGGAAGGACTTCAGTGAGTGAACTCGTCCCAAAAAATGGAGCAATAGCACAAACACAGCTTTTTAGCGTATCTGCTTGTTTTTGTTTGTTTTTTTTCTTTCAACTTCTTGCATTATGGCCGTCGGCAAAGAAAAATCCCAAAATTACCCGCACCGTTTTATAAGCCGGAGGGTTCAAAGTGTATGAAAGAAGAAGCGGCTTGTGGTCCTGAATTTCTGGTACTAATAATGGGTGTTGGTATCAGCCCTGAAAACAAGCACACATACAGGTAGCTACAGTCTGCTCTCACACCCAATGTATTTAATATTAATAAGGAGGAGGGGCCACATAACGTGACTAAACACTGACATGTATTTAATATTAATAAGGAGGAGGGGCCACATAATGTGACTAAACACTGACATGTATTTAATATTAGTAAGGAGGAGGGGCCACATAACGTGACTAAACACTGACATGTATTTAATATTAGTAAGGAGGAGGGGCCACATAGCGTGACTAAACACTGACATGTATTTAATATTAGTAAGGAGGAGGGGCCACATAGCGTGACTAAACACTGACATGTATTTAATATTAGTAAGGAGGAGGGGCCACATAGCGTGACTAAACACTGACATGTATTTAATATTAGTAAGGAGGAGGGGCCACATAGCGTGACTAAACACTGACATGTATTTAATATTAGTAAGGAGGAGGGGCCACATAGCGTGACTAAACACTGACATGTATTTAATATTAGTAAGGAGGAGGGGCCACATAGCGTGACTAAACACTGACATGTATTTAATATTAATAAGGAGGAGGGGCCACATAGCGTGACTAAACACTGACATGTATTTAATATTAGTAAGGAGGAGGGGCCACATAGCGTGACTAAACACTGACATGTATTTAATATTAGTAAGGAGGAGGGGCCACATAGCGTGACTAAACACTGACATGTATTTAATATTAGTAAGGAGGAGGGGCCACATAGCGTGACTAAACACTGACATGTATTTAATATTAGTAAGGAGGAGGGGCCACATAGCGTGACTAAACACTGACATGTATTTAATATTAGTAAGGAGGAGGGGCCACATAGCGTGACTAAACACTGACATGTATTTAATATTAATAAGGAGGAGGGGCCACATAGCGTGACTAAACACTGACATGTATTTAATATTAATAAGGAGGAGGGGCCACATAGCGTGACTAAACACTGACATGTATTTAATATTAGTAAGGAGGAGGGGCCACATAGCGTGACTAAACACTGACATGTATTTAATATTAATAAGGAGGAGGGGCCACATAGCGTGACTAAACACTGACATGTATTTAATATTAGTAAGGAGGAGGGGCCACATAGCGTGACTAAACACTGACATGTATTTAATATTAGTAAGGAGGAGGGGCCACATAACGTGACTAAACACTGACATGTATTTAATATTAGTAAGGAGGAGGGGCCACATAGCGTGACTAAACACTGACATGTATTTAATATTAGTAAGGAGGAGGGGCCACATAGCGTGACTAAACACTGACATGTATTTAATATTAGTAAGGAGGAGGGGCCACATAGCGTGACTAAACACTGACATGTATTTAATATTAGTAAGGAGGAGGGGCCACATAGCGTGACTAAACACTGACATGTATTTAATATTAGTAAGGAGGAGGGGCCACATAACGTGACTAAACACTGACATGTTGAGTTTCATAAGTGTTGGATAATATTTAGGTCAAAGTTATGACGTCTCATGTAACTGCATTAGTCAGACTTTGCTCGTTCAGAGTGTGCTTTGTTCTCGTCTAGAATGTTCCCTCCTCACCGGAAATCATTTATTTACTTGCCACGTTTTTGTTTTGTTTTTAGATTACAAAAATGGTTCTCGTCATTTCTTCCAAAGCCCTCCTGCAAATGACACCGTGTCAAATATTTGAGCTCCAGGATCAACACTGATGCATGCCTTCTGTCCACACCAGTGTTCCTTCGCCAGGCGGCAAGTGCCCGCACGGTCTGCTGTCTGCGACGTGGCAGCCACGTGTGATGACACTGTGTGTGTCTTGTTTACCAACACCACATGCCTCTGCCGCTCATTCAAGGAAACGCCAGACCCAAATATTAGATTGTAGCTCATTAGGGCTGTCGATCTTTGGGCATCACACCATTCCATTCGGAATCAATTATCAATCAAAACCAACCAAGTCGTTACTTTTCAATAGCATTTGGTGCCAGTTCTCTGATTAACGTCATTCCTCCGTAAAATAGATACCAGCTCTGATAAATGTATATATTACTTTAAAGAAACTTGGTTTTGTTAAATACAATTCTAGCCAAACATTTCATAAAGTCAAATGAGGCAAAAAGTATCCAACACTTCTCTTTTCTAAAGAGAATATGTGATCATATTCATTTATAGGATTTGGCACAAAAAAAAATATATATATATATATATATATATATATATATATATATATATATATATATATATATATATATATATATATATATATATATATATATATATATATATATATATATAATATTAGGGCTGCAACAACTAATCGATTAAAAATAGTTGGCAATTAATTTAATCATTGATTCGTTGGATCTATGCTATGCGCAGAGGCTACTTTTTATTTTATTTTATTTTTTTATAAACATTTATTTATAAACTGCAACATTTACAAGCAGCTGAGAAACAATAATCAAAATAAGTATGGTGCCAGTATGCTGTCTTTTTTCAATAAAATAGTAGAAAGGATAGAAATGTAGTTGTCTCTTTTATCCGATTATTAATCGATTAATCGTAGTAATAATCGACAGATTAATCGATTATCAAATTAGTTGTTAGTTGCAGCCCTAATATATATATATATATATATATATATATATATATGTGTATTTTCTCCAGCACCCCCCGTGACCCCGAGAGGGACAAGCGGTAGAAAATGGATGGAAGTTTTATTTTTTTTAATCGATTAAGAATTGCAATTCATTCGAAAACCAATTTTTTTTTTCACCCGGACACATACTGGGAAACCTCTAAAGATGCTCACATGATCTTTTAGACTGCTTAGAGTGGTCATCAACTATGGTTGTCCCGTACCAATATTTTGGTACTTTTCAAAATAAAATGTCCTTATTAGCTTTAGTTGAATATAAAATCTTATGATACATTGAACATGTTTCTTATAGCAATCAAAGGACAATTTTTAGTCCTTAAATAAAAAATAGTGGACATACTAGACAATTTGTATTATAGTAGTAAGTCAACAAACAGACTTCTAATTAGTCTGCTGACATATTGTCATATCTCATTTTATTATTTTATCAACATTATTAATTAACTTGTTCATTTCCTGTTAATATCTGCTTACTTCCTGTTTTAACATGTTCCATCTACACTTCTGTTAAAATGTAATAATAACTTATTCTCTTCTTTGATAAACATACGTTTTTGTGATACTCCACATTTGGGTATGGGTCAGATACCAAGTAAATACATTGGTCATATTTATGGAAATATTTCCTGACTTCATTTGTTTGCATTGAGGAGCGCTAGCTTGCTGCTAGCGGTTAGCTATTGTATCCTGTAGTGAAACATGTTCATCTATTCCTGGTCCGGCAGGGATGACACGTGTAAGAAACATAGTGTATTTGTCGCCATGGTGGCGAGGATTAGTGATTTGGAAGCAGCTCAAACACTGTGGACGGACGTTAGTCGCTAGCCAGCTATGTTTTGTGGCGCTTCAGTGTTTATAGCTTCACCTTTTTTTGTCAGTTTTGAAGCCAGAATACGTCCATTTCCCCTCTTCTGTCTACACGCTGCTCTGTGAGTGTGTTGGCTCACATTAGACCTAGACTTCCTTTTATTGTCATTCAAATGTGAACTTTACAGTACAGATAAGAACGTTGCATTAGCTGGTTGTAGTGCAGGATAAAAGAGCAATAAGGTGCAGATATAAATACATAGATTACATGCGACTTGGCTTATATTACAACGTGCCATCATGTCCATGAAAAAAAAAAGTACTGCCGTCTTTCAAAGGCAGTATGGTAAAAAAAAATGTATTAGTACCGTGGTACTTTAAATGGTGGTATACAGTTCACTTATCAGTGGCTGCAGTTTGACCCTGGAACAGATGAAATGATTGGTTTATACCAGCGCGTGGCAGACCACAAGCCCGTTGGACTGGAACATGCTCGGTGCAAGTGGCGGCTGGAATAAAAGGCCTCCCTGCAGATACCATCGTGTCGATCATGTTGCGCGCGTGGCCTCACTCGCCGCTCCCACCACCGCGTGACTCCATGGCGCATGTCACCTCATGACGCCGCGTGGCCTACTTCTGTCCGACCTGACCCCGCTCCTTTCCTGTCTCTGTGTGCACAGTGCCCCCCTCAGGCAGACTGCTGTGCCAGCGGGCCGAGCTGCACCTGGAGATGGAGAGCTGCACCCTGGCTCTGCAGGACGCCAGCAGCCTCTGCAGGATGAAGCCTCTCTGGCCCAGGGTGAGAGGAATATTCTTTCATCAACTCCTTTTCTTAGGGTTTTAAAGACAGTAAATCCCTTCTATTAGTGGGGCTTATGTTCCGAGACCCTGCGCTTGGCTTAAAATGCTACTGTAAATCATTTTAAATGCACTTTTACACATAAAGAAACAGTTTTGTGCATACAGTTTTGTACAGTCGCACATGGCATCTTGTCAAAGGCAGCGCCCTCTGCTGGATTCATAGCTGCAGCACTTTCCTATGCAAATAGCGCCATCAAACAACTTTAAGTTAGCATTTAAACCAGGCAGAGAATGTGTAAATATGGGTTGGACTTGGGGGAATAGTCAGCTTTTTAACTTGCAATCTTGAATGTGGTCGTTAGTAAGGGTGCTCCAAATTGCCATTTTTATTTATTTATTCTAAATCAGTTCATGGTTTTCAAAAATCAATGGGGAAAATGTTTACGTTTTGATGCACCACAAAATACCAAATTATTATATTTTTATTTTAATGTCAATAATTTATTTATTTATTATTTTAACTATCGATAATTAGAAATATATATTATTTGTAGTAATGATTATATATGTATATATATGTCGATTATATAATTTAAAAAAAAACATCTATCACATATACTAAATATAAAATATATAGTTTATAATTTAAATAAATATTTACTTTTAAATATAATATAAACAAGTACAATTGTGAGAATCGGTTTGAATCGATTCTGAATCAAATTGTCACCCCAAGAATCGTGAGTTAGGGGGTAAATGTTTACGTTTGATGCACCACAAAATACCAAATTTTTACATTTTAATTTTAATATCAATAATTGTTTTATTTTAATTATCAATAATTTGAAATAAATATTAGTATTTGTAGTAATGATTATATATTATATTTCGATTATATAATTTTAAAAACATCCATATATTATATATACTAAATATATAGTTTATAATAAAAATAAATATTTAATTTTGAATATAATATAAAGTATTATATAATATAAACAATTAAGTACAATTGTGAGAATCGATTCTGAATCGAATTGTCACCCCAAGAATCGTGAATGGGGCAAAAATTCTTGTAATGTTTACGTTTGATACCACATAGTTTACAGTTTTATGTTGATACGCAAAACGTTCTTTCCTTTTAAAATCCGTGTTAAAGTGCTTTGAGTCTCTGGAGAAAAGCGCTATATAAATACAAGAAGGTAACAAATGAGAAGATGCCTGGTCTTGTCCCAACATGCAAAGGAGCAGTGATGACGAGTGTGCTCCTCTTCCTCCAGGCTCACTACCTGAAGGCCACCACGCTGAGCCGAGCGGGTCGCAACGACGAGGCCTTGCAGGAGTACTTCCTGTGTGTGGCGCTCAAGCCCAACTGGACCAAAGTCAAGCTGGAGGCTCAGAAGGTAAGAGCAGCTCCATCCTGTGTCCGCATCCTCTGCCGGCTTCACGCTCACCTCGCCGCTTTCTTTTGTTTGTTTTAACCGCGCAGGTCCTCGGCCAGCTCTTCTCCTCCGTGTTCGAGAACCGAGACGTGCCCACGCCGCCGCACCCTCTGCAGGGCGGCACGGCCACACGCCTCATCAAGCCGCCCGCCCTGCTGAGGTCGCTCAGCCCGCTCACACAGCCTTCATCCTCACAGGTGAGTCCTCTCACAGCAGCAGCACACTTCCTCCCCACTTCACAAGAAGGCCACACAATACAGACTTACCTTAAAGCTCCTATTGTATAGCTTTATTATGCTTTGACTTAAGATACTGGTCCAAAGATGTGTTGCACCAATACATGTGAGGATGTTTCATTTTATACATCACACAACAAGCTGGTCAAATAAGTCTCAATGTGAACACAATTGTATTGTTTTTATTATTATTATTTGTTGTTGTTTCAAATCATATTTCAAGTGATTTTAATATCCATCCACATAATTGTGATCGCTTAGGCCTCGTCTAACTTTGAGCCCATGTCAAACAACTGTTATGATGATGACATGATCTTACATGTGTCCAGGACTCTGACTTGTGCGGGACTACAAGCTCCTCTGAGGACCAGCCGTCCTCCAGACTCTCTCTGGTCCCTGCTGAGACGTCCGACTGTGGTCCGGCCGCAGAGGACAGTAAGAGTCTGGCTGCCGTCCTGGCCTCCGTAGCAGCGCCCCCTAGTGGTCTGAAGAGGAAGCAAAGTGAGGACGCAGCCTCGCACCCTCCCGCCAAGCTGCTCAAATCTGGTAGGTTTCATGCATTTTGCGGACGTGACAAAAACGGCGTAGCTAGTGCTAAAAAGAAGTCAAAAATATATATATATATTTTTAAAACGGTACAAAAAGGTGTGCATGCGTGTGTATATATATATGTGTGCGAGTGTGTGTACATACAAAAAGCTGTATGTATGTATGTATGTATATGTATGTATGTATGTGTGTGTGTGTGTGTGTGTGTGTGTGTGTGTGTGTGTGTGTGTGTACGTGTATATATATGTATGTATATATGTGTGTGTGTATGTATATATGTACGTGTATATATATGTATGTATATATGTGTGTGTGTGTGTATGTATATATGTACGTGTATGTATATGTATGTATATATGTGTGTGTGTATATATATATATGTATGTATATATTAGGGCTGCAACAACTAATGGATTAAATCGATTAAAATCGATTATAAAAATAGTTGCCGATTAATTTAGTCATCGATTTGTTGGATCTATGCTATGCGCATGCGCAGAAGCTTTTAAACTTTTTTTTTTTTTTTTAAATAAACCTTTATTTATAAACTGCAACATGTACAAACAGCTGAGAAACAATAATCAAAATAAGTATGGTGCCAGTATGCTGTTTTTTTTCAATAAAATACTGGAAAGGATACAAATGTAGTTTGTCTCTTTTATCCGATTATTAATAGATTAATCGAAGTAATAATCGACAGATTAATCGATTATGAAATTAATCGTTAGTTGCAGCCCTAGTGTATATATATATTAGGGGTGTAACGGTACACAAACATTTGGGTTCGGTACGTACCTCGGTTTAGAGGTCACGGTTCGGTTCATTTTCAGTACAGTAAGAAAACAACAAAATATACATTTTTGGGTTATTTACCAAATTTGCAAAATCTTCCACCAAAAAATATTTTTCTTAGTGTAATATTTGATGTGAAGTAATGGGAACCTTGGATAGGTCAATAATTCATAATAACATTGATTTTGATTCAATATTATGTTTAGAGCAATGACAGTTTGAAAGAGAGAAAAAAAACAGCTTTGTTTTATTAGTCAACATTGCAACTTTTTCTAAATGACATTTAACCTTTAAGCTTTTTTATTTCACTTTTGTTATGTTTTTGTTTATTTGAATAGTATTTTTAGAATGTGCCGTGGGCCTTTAAAACATTAGCTGTGGGCCGCAAATGGCCTCTAGGGCACACTTTTGACACCCCTGCTATAGATAATAAAAAAATTAAATGTGATAAATCTATGGATAAAAAGCAGAGCCTGGCGACGCATGCACGTTTATCATCATAACTCTCTCTCTCTCTCTCTCTGTCTCTGCCCCTCCCTCACCAATGCTGCTGTTTGTTTTGTTTTTAACCCCTTCTTAACCCTGAACGTACATTGAAAATACACGCAACCCTAACTCAAAATGCCGGACATTTGAGGCATTTAAGAAACTCGGCCCTGACAGCTCCGCAAAAGAGGACGTATGGTCAGTCTATCCTAGCCCGTTAGCTGCTAGCATGCCGTGTGTTGTGCCTCGGTGTGCATTGTTTACACAACGTGCGTTACGCTACTTCATATGTTCGTGTGGAAACCCGTTCGTTACACCTCCGAACCGAAACGGAACCCCCGTACCGAATCGGTTCAATACAAATACACGTACCGTTACACCCCTAATGTGTATATATGTGTGGGTGTGACAGTGACAGATTTCATGCATTTTGTCAGTTTTCCAAAGAGCAAGGTTAACAGAGAAGCCACTAGATGGCCGAGGAGAATGTTTCAGGACATAAGAGGTGTATGTTTATGTCCCACAGCGGAGCGGACGTCAGCAGGAAGTGTGAGTGTTCCACTGGAGCTGTTGGACAGCGGTGACATGGAGTGTTCTCTTTGCATGAGGTGATTGTCTGTCTGCCAGCTGCCATTGTGAAGATTGTTGCCGTGTCGCCAACCACCTCCTTTTTGCTCCTCCAGGTTGTTCTACGAGCCGGTGGCCACTCCCTGCGGACACACCTTCTGCCTGAAGTGTCTGCAGCGCTGCCAGGACCACACCCCCAACTGTCCTCTGTGCAAGGAGAACCTATCTGAGGTGAGTCTTCTCCTCCTCACACAACATTTTTAGCTTCTGCTGAACTCTGAGCTCACCATCTTGTCCCGGCTAGTGTCTGGCAACCCGAGGATACAACAAGACGCTGCTGATGGAGGAGGTGCTGCTGCGCTACCTCAGCAAGGAGCTGGCCGAGAGGAAGACCATCCACGAGGAGGAGATGAAGGAGCTCTCCAAGTCAGTCTTCCACTGACGTCACGGCTGTCACTGTTTGTTCCATGTTGCTCATCTTCTTTGTCCCGCAGCCTGATGCAGGAAGTGCCCATCTTTGTGTGCACCATGGCCTTCCCCACAATCCCCTGCCCGCTGCACGTCTTCGAGCCCCGCTACCGCCTCATGATCCGCCGCTCCATGGAGACGGGCACCAAGCAGTTTGGCATGTGCATCGCCGACCAGCTCAAGGGCTTCGCCGACTACGGCTGCATGCTGCAGGTGACATCATTACTTTCCCAAGTGACATCAAGAGCACCGGAACGCTAATCAAATACAAATTAAACAGTAATATAAATATTTTTTTTGTATTTGAAGAAAAAATATTTTAATATATTTTGTTAGTTTTTCAAATATAACATTTGAAAGTGACAAAAAGAACACTAATGTTTAAAAAAAAATAAAAAAATATGGAGAGAAAAAGCAGTACAAAAAATATATATTTTTAATTATAAATGCAAAAAGTAATGATAAAAAAATAGTATAAAATATATAAATACAAGTAATTTCAATTTATTTATGAAAAAAACCTAAAGAGCATCGTAACGCTAAACAAATAAAAATCAAACCGCAATATACATATTTTTTTTGTATTTGAAGAGAAAATATTTTAATATATTTTGTTTGTCATTACCTTTGTGAAAGTGACAAAGTACGCTAAGGTTAAAAAATATATACCGTAATTTCCGGACTATAAGCCGCTACTTTTTCCCCTCGTTCTGGTCCCTGCGGCTTATACAAGGGTGCGGCTTATTTACGGCCTGTTCTTCTCCGACACCGACGAAGAGGATTTCGGTGGTTTTAGTACGCAGGAGGAAGACGATGACACAATGATTAAAGACTGACTTTTCATATACCGGTAGGCTGGTTATTTTGATAACGTACAGGCGAGCACTTTGTATTACTTTGCACCGTTGTATTATTTGTACTCTGCACGAATGCTGTTCGCCATGTCAAAGATGTGAAAGTTTGATTGAATGATTGAAAGATTTATTGTTTATAAATGGGACGCTTTGCGTTCCCAAACAGTCATCTCTGTCCCGACAATCCCCTCCGTGGTAGCAGGAACCCCTATATACTACAGTAATTACACATCAAAACCCTGCGGCTTATAGTCGGGTGCGGCTTATATATGGGGCAATCTGTATTTTCCCCTAAATTTAGCTGGTGCGGCTTATAGTCAGGTGCGGCTTATAGTCCGGAAATTACGGTATATGGAAAAAAAACAGTACAAAAAATATATTTAAAATTATAAATGCAAACAAATAATGATCAGAAATAGTATAAAATATATAAATACAAGTAATAAAGATTTTAAGGAAAAAGTTGTCATATATTTTGTTAGTTTCCCAAATATAACATTTGTGAAAAGGACATGAACGGCATCGTAACGCTAAACAAATAATCAGTTAAAAAACTAACAAAATATATTTAAAAAAAATAAAAAATTTAATGCAAAAAAATAATAAATAATAATATATATATATATATATAATTTCTTATTTAGTATTTTTTATTTTATTTTAAGAAAAAAGATTTATTTATATATATATCATTTTTATTTTTTACTATTTTTTTTGTATTTTAAGAAAAAAAAATTTTATATATTGTGTTAGTTTTTTAAATATAACCTTTGTAAAAGTGACAAAAAGAACGTTAACATTAAAACACATTTTTATGGGAAAAACAATACAATTAAATTGTAAATGCCAAAAAATAATAAAAACAATAAAAAATATATAAATACAGGTATTTTTAATTTTAAGGAAAAAATTGTCATTTGTTAGTTTCTCAAATAAAACATTTGTGAAAGTGACAGTTTTCTCACTTTAAACAAAAAAAATAAAGTACAAAAAATATATATATCTTTTTTTTTACAATTAGCATTTATGAAAGTGACAAAATGAGCTTAGCAAATGCTTAAAAATAAAAATAAAAAGTAATATACAAATTATTGGAACTTAGAAAATACATTTAAAGAAGTAATAGTTTTCATATATTTAGTTAGTGTCCCAAATATAGCGTTTTTATCACAGTGAAAGTGATGAAAAGAAAAAAGTAATAGAAATGCATTTTTAATTTTAGGAAATTAGGTTTCATGTATTTTGTTGATTTCCCAACTATAGAAGTGTGAAAGTGACAAAAATTAAAAAATATATATTTATTGAGAAAATTCAATACAAAAAATATTCTTTCAAAAGTATAAATGCAAAAAATAACAATAAAAACAGTGTAAAATAAATAATTAAAATATTTGTACTTTCTTATTTTAAGAAAAAATATATTTTGTTAGTTTCTCAAATATAACATTTGTGAAAGTGACAAATGAAAAAAATTAAAGTAAAACAAATTGATTAAAAAAAGTAAATCATATTTCATTGTTAGTTTGTTAATTAAATGCATCATTTGTGAAAGTGACAAAAGAAGAGCAGACCAAAGAAGTGATCCAAAAAGAGGCGTGATTTAAAGGAAGTGTCCAGCGTGTGATTGGTCCATCTCCTCCCTGCAGGTGCAGGACGTCAAGTTCTTCCCTGACGGCCGCTCGGTGGTGGAGACTGTGGGCGTGTCTCGCTTCAAAGTCTTAAGTCACGGCCAAAGGGACGGCTACCACACGGCCAAGATCGAATACCTGGAGGACAAAAAGGTGCGTGAAGAAATCCCCTGTGGGTGCGGGCCTCTTATTTCACACACCTGCTTGTGTCCAGGTGGAGGGGGAGGAGCTTAGTGAGCTGCTGAAGCTGCATGACGCCGTGTACGAGCAGGCCAACAACTGGGTCACCTCGCTCAAAGACAACATGAAGAGTCAGATTCTCAGCCACTTTGGACACCTGCCTGGGAAAGACCCAAACCCCCAGGTGAGAAAAGTCTTAGAAAACAGCTGGAGCTAGCAGGCTGCAATTAAGTTCTGTCCAAGTGTAATATTTCATATAAGTTCTGATGGGTCCTACAGGTCAGTCCAAGTGTAATATTTCATATAATAATAATAAGTTCTGATGGGTCCTACAGGCCAGTCCAAGTGTAATATTTATATAATAATAAGTTGTGATGGGTCCTACAGGCCAGTCCAAGTGTAATATTTCATATAATAATAATAAGTTGTGATGGGTCCTACAGGCCAGTCCAAGTGTAATATTTCATATAATAATAATAAGTTGTGATGGGTCCTACAGGCCAGTCCAAGTGTAATATTTCATATAATAATAATAAGTTGTGATGGGTCCTACAGGCCAGTCCAAGTGTAATATTTCATATAATAATAATAAGTTCTGATGGGTCCTACAGGCCAGTCCAAGTGTAATATTTCATATAATAATAATAAGTTGTGATGGGTCCTACAGGCCAGTCCAAGTGTAATATTTCATATAATAATAATAAGTTCTGATGGGTCCTACAGGCCAGTCCAAGTGTAATATTTCATATAATAATAATAAGTTGTGATGGGTCCTACAGGCCAGTCCAAGTGTAATATTTCATATAATAATAATAAGTTCTGATGGGTCCTACAGGCCAGTCCAAGTGTAATATTTCATATAATAATAATAAGTTCTGATGGGTCCTACAGGCCAGTCCAAGTGTAATATTTCATATAATAATAATAAGTTCTGATGGGTCCTACAGGCCAGTCCAAGTGTAATATTTCATATAATAATAATAAGTTCTGATGGGTCCTACAGGCCAGTCCAAGTGTAATATTTCATATAATAATAATAAGTTCTGATGGGTCCTACAGGCCAGTCCAAGTGTAATATTCCATATAATAATAATAAGTTGTGATGGGTCCTACAGGCCAGTCCAAGTGTAATATTTCATATAATAATAATAATAAGTTCTGATGGGTCCTACAGGCCAGTCCAAGTGTAATATTCCATATAATAATAATAAGTTGTGATGGGTCCTACAGGCCAGTCCAAGTGTAATATTTATATAATAATAATAAGTTGTGATGGGTCCTACAGGCCAGTCCAAGTGGACCAGCCTGGTGCTGGTGGCTGCTGGCTGTCCTCCCCCTGGAGAACCGGGCCCAGCTCACCATCTTGTCCATGAGCAGTCTGAAGGGTCGTCTGCTCGCCATCCGCAAGGTCCTCATCTTCGTCACACGCAAGAGGCCACGATGATGATGATGATGACCTCACATCAATGGACTGACTTCTTCTTCACCTGCTTCCTGCACACATGACCATACATGGTCACATGACACCTGTGGTCACATGACTGACTGACCACCTCCTAGCATCCTTCTCACCTGCTCTTCCTCAACACCATCATCTTCTTCACCTGCAGCCGCCATGCTTCCTTCCTCAATATTACTTCTAGAACTTTCTTCTGCTCACATGGAAAACATCTATTTTTAAAAAGACGTCAACAAAAGTGTGTGTATATATATATATATTTTTTATTGTTTATTTTTGCTAAACATCTTTTAAAGTTGATTATATATAATTAAGGATATTTGTCTCTTTTTTTTTTTAAGCCAAATAGTTTAATTGAAGTATTGTGCAAAGTATTATTTGCTACAATAATCAGAAGGTTGTAAAAGTTGCTTCTGCTTGCAAAGTTGGACTCAAAACGTCTTTTTAAAAATGGATTCTCTTTCAACAAACACAAAATTCAGGCAACAAAAAAAAAAACATTCTTAAAATTGTATTTTGTTAAAAATCAATCCATCCATTTTCTACCGCTTGTCCCTCTGGATTGTTGGTGTGCACCCTGGCTACTACCCTGGCTACTACCCTGACTGCTCTTGTAGCAGCTTTCTTTTTCTTTGTCAACAACTTGGACCAAGGAAGTGGAACTTGGAAACATTTCAAATGGAGACTTCCCTGACATCCAACATGGACTCTAGTCGTCCCTCCGCTCCTTCCACGACCTTTTTTATCGCCAATAAAGAAAATGCAATCATCAAAGTCTCCATCTTTAATCAACTTCAACTCCATTTCCTTCCTTCGCAACAACAAAATCACACTTTGCTTTCCTTTAAAAAGCAGGCAGAGATTATGACGTCACAACTTTTAAATCATCCTACCTGCGCCTTGTGGCCACAGGTGTTGGCAATTAAGTCATATTGTGCCGGACACCGCAAATGTTGGTATCGATCCAATACGGATACTGATACTTGGTGCATCCTCAAAGTATTCGCAGCACGATTTTTCCACATTTTCTTCTGTTACAACCTTAAAATGGAATACATTCTAATTTTTGTCCTCAAAATTCTACACACAATACCCTGTTATGGAGATTTTTTTTTCAGAAATCTTTGCAAATTTATTACATAAAGTATGGGTGAGGGCCGACATCCGGGCAACTGAGCTACATACGGGTTCTTCGAGCCATAGCAACCAGACTGGCGTTGAAAACAAACCGTCGCCATTACTCTTTAACCTGTCGACCTACGCTGGTTAAACCCGTCATTCTGCCTCCAAAATGCCGAAAAACGGTGTTGTTTTTGGTTGTGCTAACCACAACTGGAAACAGGGAAAACAAAGGTTGTATTTTGTTCTGCCAAAGCGTGATAAAAGCCCACAGAGACGAGACAAATGGCTCGCAGCTTTACACCGGGAAAACGAGGACGGTTCTCACTGGAGTCCCCCAAAGTCCCGGGTCGTGTGTTCGGATCACTTCGTTTCTGGTAAATATAAGGAACAAAAATCCACCTTCTTAACCACAACTTGGCTATACCGTCCGTGCTAATGTTGTACTTGTTGAATTTGTACCTTATAACGTTCGACAGCTGAAGTTGTTGTTGTACAAAAATAACATGCGGTATATACTATATAGTCTATAGCCTAGCTAGCTATTTTCGAAAAGCGGACAAGGAATGTCAGCAGGCAATGAAGTCAAATTGAGGCCGACTCCGCAAATGTTGGTATCGATCCAATACCGATACTTAGTGCATCCTCAAAAGTATTCGCAGCACCTTTTTTTCCCACATTTTCTTCTGTTACAACCTTAAAATGGAATACATTCATTTTTGTCCTCATAATTCTCCACACAATACCTCGTAGTGACAAAGTCTTTTCAGAAATATTTGCATATTTATTACATATGTCAACTAGGGATGTCCGATAATGGCTTTTTGCCGATATCCGATATTCCGATATTGTCCAACTCTTTAATTACTGATACCGATATCAACCGATACCGATATCAACCGATATATGCAGTCGTGGAATTAACACATTATTATGCCTAATTTGGACAACCAGGTATGGTGAAGATAAGGTACTTTTTTAAAAAAAATAATAAAATATTTATATTTTAGAAACAACGGAGCATTCTTGAATAAAAAAGAAAGTAAAACAATATAAAAACAGTTGCATAGAAACTAGTAATTAATGAAAATTTGTAAAATTAACTGTTAAAGGTTAGTACTATTAGTGGAGCAGCAGCACGCACAATCATGTGTGCTTACGGACTGTATCCCTTGCAGACTGTATTGATATATATTGATATATAATGTAGGAAGCACAATATTGATAACAGAAAGAAATGGGGGGAGGGAGGTTTTTTGGGTTGGTGCACTAAGTGTAAGTGTATCTTGTGTTTTTATGTTGATTTAATAAAAAAAATAAAAAATAAAAATAAAAAAACCCCGATACAGATAATAAAAAAACCGATACCGATAATTTCCGATATTCCGATATTATTGGACATCCCTAATGTCAACTAAAGTATTGACATCCTGATTGAAGTGATTGTGACGTCACAACTTTCAAATCCCTCAGCACACCTGCGCCTTGTGGCCACAGGGGGGCAGTGTTGGCAATGAAGTCAAATTGTGGCCGACTCCGCAAATGTTGGTATCGATCCGATACGGATACCGATACTTAGTGCATCCTCAAAGTATTTGAGTACCTTTTTTTTCCCCCACATTTTCTTCCGTTACAACCTCAAAATGGAATACATTCATTAGTGTCGACAGCATGTCGCTGGAAAGTGAGTTGAGGTGCGTCACCTGTTTCACCTGCTCCTCCTTGCGAGGCCCACACCTGTCCAAGTGCAAGGTCAATCAGGCCAGGTGTGCATATTGTTCCTGCTTGCTGCCAGCCAGCAGGTAGGATGGGAAAATGTTTCCTTCAAAGCATTTGTTGTTTTAGCTCGTGGCTTCGTTCAAGCCGGCCTGTTTATTAGGGACACTTACACGCATGTACGCTCGCAGGTTACCTGGCCAGGTGTGCCGCCTTTCATTCCCAACGAGCAGCTGGAAGCAGCGCGTGGCACGTTTGAAAAGTTCACTGGTACGTTACATGTACATTTAGGCAGGGCCGGCCCGTGGCATAGGCCGTATAGGCAAATGCTAAGGGCGCCGTCCATCAGGGGGCGCCACGCCAGTGCCACAAATGTTGGAGGAAAAAATAAAAATATTAAAAAATAAAAGTTGGTACTTAATTAAAATGCAAAGTAAAGCCTATTTAATAGAAATATTATTTGTTACAACATTACGCCCCCCCCCCCCCCTCCCCCCTCCCTTCCCGTATCATGACTCTTACCACATCAAAAAATCAACACAAGATGTCAAAACGGCCAAAACTGTCAGGTGCCCAGGGAAGAGAAAATAGAAAAGAAGAGGAGGAGAAACGAGAAAAAGACAGAGGTAGCAGGTAGGTAACGTTAGCCTACATGAAATTATTTGTCTGTTACAGAATGTGATAGTAACCTGGCTTTTTAGCATTAAGCTAATGTTACATGATTCGGCAATTGCTAATCAATAAGTAGCTAGTTCTGTTTTAACGTCGGGTTAATATTGTGGAGGGGGCTAAATTGTTATGGAGAATAATAATGTAACGTTAGGTAATTACAGTACTCCCACCTTACATTCCTCAGGGACATTTGTTTTAGATCTTTTAAGCAGGTGTTTTTTGTTGACATTGTTATTGCCTTCTGGTTAGCTAATATTTGCCCTGCAGGTAATAGTCACTTTTCCACCCCTTTATATATTAGGTATAGTTGTAAGCCTAGTTGTTAAAGTGCACATCATTAATGTTAATTAAGCAATATCACATGAGAGGGAATGCTGTTTTTTAATTTGAGCACTGCTGTGATTCGGTTAAAGATAATCATAACATAACATTCTCATATAATATGTTCATTTGCTTTCTTTAAGTACAAAAAAAAGGTCAAAGACAAAGCTATTCGGTTTCTTGTGAGTATATACACTTCACTGCCGATGTGTGTGTGGGGGGGGGGTGGGGGGGCGCCACCTAAAATCTTGCCTAGGGCGCCAGATTGGTTAGGGCCAGGCCTGCATTTAGGCAAACTGAAACATGTGCAAAGTCTTAAAGTATTATTTTATAAATTACCAAACTTTTTTTTAATCAAAGCATGATCGTAACAATCCACACTTTGTGTAATTAGTGCTATCTAAACATGGAAGTGTAGCTCCTCCTCTGAATGCAGGTGCTCCTACAGCAGGAATACAACATCTGGCAAGAAACCAACAGGTCATTAAAATAAAATACAACAATTATTAATGAATGAATTAATTGATGTCCTTTTTATGTTGAGCTGTTTGAAAATGTTTCATTGAATCAAGTTAATTGTCCAGTCATGCTAATAAAAACTGAAATGATCTTTCTAGGGCAGTGGTCCCCAACCACCGGGCCGTGGCCGCACAAGAAATTTAAAAAAAATGTAAAAATTTTTTTTATTTTTTTATTTTTTTTAATAAAATCAACATAAAAAACACAATATATACATTATATATCAATACAGTCTGCAGGGATACAGTCCGTAAGCACACATGATTGTATTTATTTATGTAAAAAAAAAAAAAAAATTTTTTTTTTTTTTTTTTACATAAATATTTTTATTTATGTAAAAAAAAAAAAAAATTTTTTTTTTTTTTTTTTAAATACACCCCCCCTCCCCCACCGGTCCGTGGGACAAATTTTCAAGCGTTGACCGGTCCGCAGCTACAAAAAGGTTGGGGACCACTGCTCTAGGGTACACTTAATAGAAATAATTCAGAGTTAACTATGAACAAATGCCCCAATTTTAAATAAATATTTTTGAGCAATGACATCTTTAAAGGGAAAAAAAAAAGTCAGCTTTGTGTTTTTAGAAGGTAACTTTATTTGTTTTGCACATTTCCACAAACATGCTTGAAACATTAAAAGCAACGAGACACCAAAACTGCATGGACGGTCCATTAAAAAGTGTAAAAATGTAGAAAACAACAATTAACTACGATAATATAAAAGGAGTAACATACAGTGAGAAGGGTATTCATACGGCCTAATTCATCGTGGTTTACCTGACACATGAAAGGTGACACATTTGGGGTAAGTGCACTGTCCACTTCAGAGTGTTGGACGTCTTAAAATGTGTTTTGTGGCAATTCCAACTTGCCGTCAGTTGCCATGTCAGGGGCTGCTTTCCATCATTTTCAGCAGACTGCATGGCAAAATGATTTACGCCCCTTTTCCTCTCGCGAGAGATCCCCCCACCCCAGGAATTGGGGCTCCAGTGTAGTGACGAGGGGAGGAGAAAATACAAGTGGAAATATCAAAACATGAATAGTAAGCAAATGTGCTTATTTGACCGATTTTATTGCATTTTTATTGCATTTGTTTATTCAAAAAAAATTTGATTTGTATTGTATAAACAAAATCAAATAATGTTAAAAAAAAGAACAATAAGCAAATAAAAGTAAAACAGGAAGAGAAGGTTGTTAAGAATGAAAAAAGCACATTAAAAAGTAGAATTCTGCAGCTAATTTAATTAAAAAGTGCAATCCTGTTTTTAGTTAAAGGAGCTGAGAAGTTTGAGCAGACCTCAGATCAGCGGGAAACTTGTTCTCGTTACATTTCACCTGTCGGCTCTTTTATGCCACTTTTCATTATTTTATTGTTTTTTTACATTGCATTTTTACAACGTGCGGCGAGCCGTTAAAAATCGGCCCCCGTCGTAAAAAGAGCACTTTTCCAAAGAAGGTCACCTAAAGTTGAAGAGTAGCTCGTTGCTAACATCCTGAACTATCTATTTGTCAAAGGGTGGCAATACGGTTAGAGAAAAACAGGAATTCCTGGAAATGTATTGAACGTGGGAGAATGAGTTGAATGTGGAATGCTTTGAATTGTATAAAACATGAAGAAGTTTGAAAAATGGCCAATTCATTTGGAATGGGAAAAATGTCCCGGAAATCCTGGAATTTTTTTTGGAATTGTTGAAGTAGAGCCCACAATTCCTGAACAGGTTGAATATTTTGAAGTTGGAACGGTTTGAATCAGATGAAAAATTTAGGAGTTGTGACATTTTGAAGAATGTCCCATTGAGTTGAAAAAAAATTGGGAAAAGAGGGAATTTTTGGGAAAAATGGTAAACTTGAATGGTCTGAATGGGCTAAAATGGTTGGTGTTGAAATTTTTCAAATCGGTCAAGAAATGTTGAAGTAGTACCATTTTTAATTGAGAAATGGTATTACGGAATTCCCTGAATTTCGGGAAAACCGGGAATTTTTCCAGTTAAAAAAAATAAATGAGTTTTTTGTCCTGATTAAGAGGAATGTTTTGATGGTAGGACGGTTGAAATGGGTTGAAAAATGTGTAAGGAGTAGTCTACAGAAAAAAGGGTGGAAATAGGGCTTTGGAAAACTGGGAATTCTGGGAATTCATGGAATTTTTTTGAACTTGGAAAAATGATAGTTGGAATATCCAGGATGGTGGGATGTGTTGAAGGTGGAATGGTTTGAATCGGTTGAAAAATGTGGAAATGGTGAACGTTTGAAAAATGGCCAATTCATTTTGAATGGGAAAAATGTCCCGGAAATCTGGGAAATCCTGGAATTTTTTTGGAATTGTTGAAGTAGAGTGCACAATTCCTGAACATGTTGAATATTTTGAAGTTGGAACTGTTTGAATCAGATGAAAAATTTAGGATTTGTGAAATTTTGAAGAATGTTCCATTGATTTGAAAAAAATGGGAATTTTGGGAAAAGAGGGAATTTTTTTGAAAAATGGTCAACTTGAATGGTCTGAATGGGTTAAAATGGTTGGTGTTGAAATTTTTCAAATCGGTCAAGAAATGTTGAAGTAGTACCATTTTTAATTGAGAAATGGTATTACGGAATTCCCTGAAATTCAGGAAAAGCGGGAATTTTTCCAGTTAAAAAATAATAATTTAGTTTTTTTTCCTGATTAAGAGGAATGTTTTGACGGTAGAACGGTTGAAATGGGTTGAAAAATGTGTAAGGCGTAGTCTACAGAAAAAAGGGTGGAAAAGGGCTTTGGAAAACTGGGAATTCTGGGAATTCCTGGAATTTTTTTGAACTTGGAAAAATGATAGTTTGAATATCCAGGATGGTGGGATGTGTTGAAGGTGGAATGTTTTGAATCGGTTGAAAAATGTGGAAATGGTGAACGTTTGAAAAATGGCCAATTCATTTTGAATGGGAAAAATGTCCCGGAAATCCTGGAATTTTTTTTGGAATTGTTGAAGTAGAGCGCACAATTCCTGAACAGGTTGAATATTTTGAAGTTGGAACAGTTTGAATCAGATGAAAAATTTAGGATTTGTGAAATTTTGAAGAATGTTCCATTGATTTGAAAAAATTTAGAATTTCGGGAAAAGAGGGAATTTTTTGAAAAATGGTAAACTTGAATGGTCTGAATGGGTTAAAATGGTTGGTGTTGAAATTTTTCAAATCGGTCAAGAAATGTTGAAGTAGTACCATTTTTAATTGAGAAATTATATTACGGAATTCCCTGAATTTCGGAAAAACCGGGAATTTTTCCAGTTTAAAAAAAATCACTTTATTGTCCTGAATAAGAGGAATGTTTTGACGGTAGAACGGTTGAAATGGGTTGAAAAATGTGGAAGGAGTAGTCCACAGAAAAAAGGGTGGAAATAGGGCTTTGGAAAACTGGGAATTCTGGGAATTCCTGGAATTTTTTTGAACTTGGAAAAATGATAGTTGGAATATCCAGGATGGTGAAATGTGTTGAAGGTGGAATGATTTGAATCGGTTGAAAAATGTGGAAATGGTGAACGTTTGAAAAATGGCCAATTCATTTTGAATGGGAAAAATGTCCCGGAAATCCTGGAATTTTTTTTTGAATTGTTGAAGTAGAGTGCACAATTCCTGAACAGGTTGAATATTTTGAAGTTGGAACGGTTTGAATCAGATGAAAAATGTAGGAGTTGTGGAATTTTGAAGAATGTTCCATTGATTTGAAAAAATTGGGAATTTCGGGAAAAGAGGGAATTTTTTTGAAAAATGGTAATCTTAAATGGTCTGAATGGGTTGAAATGGTTGGTGTTGAAAATTTTCAAATCGGTCAAGAAATGTTGAAGTAGTACCATTTTTAATTGAGAAATGGTATTACAGAATTCCCTGAATTTCGGGAAAACCGGGAATTTTTCCAGTTAAAAAACCCGTAGTTTTTTATCCTGAATAAGAAGAATGTTTTGACGGTAAAAAGGTTGAAATGGGTTGATAAATGTGGAAGGAGTAGTCGACAGAAAAAAGGGTGGAAATAGGGCTTTGGAAAACTGGGAATTCTGGGAATTCCTGGAATTTTTTTGAACTTGGAAAAATGATAGTTTGAATATCCAGGATGGTGGGATGTGTTGAAGGTGGAATGGTTTGAATCGGTTGAAAAATGTGGAAATGGTGAACGTTTGAAAAATGGCCAATTCATTTTGAATGGGAAAAATGTCCCGGTAATCTGGGAAATCCTGGAATTTTTTTGGAATTGTTGAAGTAGAGCGCACAATTCCTGAACAGGTTGAATATTTTGAAGTTGGAACGGTTTGAATCAGATGAAAAATGTAGGATTTGGGAAATTTTGAAGAATGTTCCATTGATTTGAAAAAATTGGGAATTTCGGGAAAAGAGGGAATTTTTTTGAAAAATAGTAAATTTGAATGGTCTGAATGGGTTAAAATGGTTGGTGTTGAAATTTTTCAAATCGGTCAAGAAATGTTGAAGTAGTACCATTTTTAATTGAGAAATGGTATTATGGAATTCCCTGAATTTCGGGAAAACCGGGAATTTTTTCCGTTAAATTTTTTTTAAATTTTTTGTCCTGATTAAGAGGAATGTTTTGACGGTAAAACGGTTTAAATGGGTTGAAAAATGTGGAAGGAGTAGTCGACAGAAAAAAGGGTGAAAATAGGGCTTTGGAAAACTGGGAAATCCTGGAATTTTTTTAAACTTGGAAAAATGATAGTTTGAATATCCAGGATGGTGGAATGTGTTGAAAGTGGAATGGTTTGAATCGGTTGAAAAATGTGGAAATGGTGAACGTTTGAAAAATGGCCAATTCATTTTGAATGGGAAAAATGTCCCGGAAAACTGGGAATTCTGGGAAATCTGGAAATTTTTGGAATTTGTCAAGGGAAAGCCAGTGGTTCTCGTAAGTGCCGTACATTATCGTATACATCGGCAGTGGGCGGAGCCTGCCGGCGAATACGACTCCAGGCTTTTTCCAATAAACTGTGCTTCCACATGTGATCAGAATATAAATATAATGTTGACTGCATGATAGCTATGGCATCATGCGCCCCCCGGTGGTGGAAGTTTATAACGCCATAACTTCCTCAAACATGCTCTGATCTTCTTCAAATCTTCTTCATCGGCTACCGTCATGTGTGCCGCCCGACTCGCCTCGCTACATGAATGTTGTTTATACAATGTCCATGTAGCTACTAGCTACATGTATGTTGTTTTCACAATGTCTATGTAGCTACTAGCTACATGTATGTTGTTTACACAATGTCTATGTAGCTACTAGCTACATGTATGTTGTTTACACAATGTCTATATAGCTACTAGCTACATGTATGTTGTATGTGACGGCTGTTAACTGTTAGTGTGCTAACGTTAGCATGCTAGCAAGCTAGCTTAAGCATGCTAACTTTTTCATCTAATTTTATACTTTTTTTCTCTTATTTCCACAGCCAGACACCTTACAGCCGTGCTACTTGTAATGTGAGACATGCTGACTGTTGGCATGCCGTTGTTAGCACACATGCTAAATGTTAGCATTTTTATGTAAGCATGCTAACGTTGTGGTACGCAGGCTCCCTCTAGTGGTCGCCAAACAATCACGTCATCAAATATTCAAGCACAGTGCGACTGTTAAAACTGTATATAATGTTACAAATATTAAATATACTTGTTTAATAAAACCCTAGCCTTGTTTTTAATGAGTACTTATGCCTACTACACTACTGTATTTAATGTTGTCATTATGGTGGCACTTAATGAATACTTAGGTCTACTACACTACTGTATTTAATGTTGTCATTATGGTGGCACTTAATGAATACTTAGGTCTACTACACTACTGTATTTAATGTTGTCATTATGGTGGTACTTAATGAATACTTAGGTCTACTACACTACTGTATTTAATGTTGTCATTATGGTGGCACTTAATGAATACTTAGGTCTACTACACTACTGTATTTAATGTTGTCATTATGGTGGTACTTAATGAATACTTAGGTCTACTACACTACTGTATTTAATGTTGTCATGATGGTGGTACTTAATGAATACTTAGGTCTACTACACTACTGTATTTAATGTTGTCATTATGGTGGTACTTAATGAATACTTAGGTCTACTACACTACTGTATTTAATGTTGTCATTATGGTGGTACTTGGAGTGTTTGCTAGGGTGGTACTTACAAGTTTGAGAACCACTTGATGTATATTAATATATATATCAAGCATCAATATTAATATATCTATAAATATTTATGTAAGTATTACATCACCCGTCTGTATGAATATACCTATAAATATGTACATAAATATTACATCACCCGTGTAAATAAATATATCTATAAATATGTATATAAACATTACATCACCTATATATATATATATATATATATATATATATATATATATATATATATATATATATATATATATATATATATATATTATCTTCTGCGTGGGGCCCCCTTGAAAGTAGATCCGGCCCTGCTGGGGGCGGAGCGATCAGGAGGAGAAGGCGGGGACAGAGGCGCTGTGAGGCGGCCACTGTCACCGGGGTCAGTCGGTGTGAGTGTCGCGGCGGTGGAGGCTCCACCGGAGGAAGGGTCGCCGTCATCGAAGAGGATTTTAACCACAGAAAGAACATTTATTTTGTCAACGATGACTCGTCCGATGTTTGCGTGAAGAAGATTTAAGTCGCCTTGCTGAATTTCCGCCGTTTAACCGCTCGTAAAAATGGCGAACGAATCCCCGGCCAAGAGCCTGGTGGACATCGACCTGGCGGCGCTGCGGGTGAGTTCCAATCTCTGCCCGGCGTCGGGGCTTGTTTAGCGGGCTCAAAAAGAACCGCTAACCGGGGCTCCTCTTTGTCTCGTCTCCGCCGCGGTGTCAGGCCGGGCGCTGCCGGCTCCGGCATCAAACACACCCTCGCGCGGTGACCGCTGTGTTCAGCACGATAACGGAGCGCTTGTTTCCTCACACAGGACCCCGCCGGCATCTTCGAGCTGGTGGAAGTGGTGGGGAATGGCACCTATGGACAAGTTTATAAGGTTAGTGTGTATATTTATGGATGTGTTTATTGATTTATGTCCGTGTGGGAGCACAAACATGCCTTTCAACGTTCCATCCTATTGATGCTCAGCTGGCCTGCTTGTCACATCCATTATTTATCTGCTCCTGCCCATGTTGACTCCAAGAAAAAGGAGGGCTGGTCCTTTCTCCTCCTCCTCCTCCTGACATCTACACCTCCTCCTGCTCCTCATCCTCATCCCCCTGACATCTACGCCCCGGTTAGCTGCGGCGTGCACATGGCGGCGAGGGCCTCCATTGCACCGATTTGAGGAGATTCCATCCCCGTGACAGGCTTCAGCGCCATTGGATGGGCGGCGTTTGCGCATTTGTGCACGCCACTGCCCACCGAGGCCTTCTTTCCTGTCGCTGGAATGGTTCTCTGTGCTGCATGGGGGGGATAGGTCCGTCCAACACACACACACACACACATACACACACACACACACACACACACACACACACACACACACACACACACACGCACACACACACACACACACACACACACACACACACATTCTTGTATTTCGGACCTTCTTGAGACCTCCGAAAAATGCCTCCCTCTTTAGGACCAGCCTTTCTAGATATATAAAGAAGTGTATTTACAACATTAATAATATATACATACTATGCACATATAAAAAAAGCTTGTTGTGAAAAATGAGTTGGAATTTCACAAGGAAAAGGTCACAATTTCACAAGAAAAACATAGAATTTCGGCAGTATTATAACAAAAGTCGTCGTTTCACTCAACGCAAGTCAAAATTTTACAAGAAAAACGGAAAATTTGTGCAATATTTTGATAAAAGTTGGAATTTTACTCAATATGTCGCAATTTTAAAAGAAAAGCTCGATACGTTATGGAAAGAGTCGTCATTTTACTCGACAAAAGTCAACATTTTATAAGAAAACTTAAAAATGTTGGCGTACCACCTTGCATTTAAACTCTCTGATACACATGCAAAAACATGTTTACTTGTGTGTGATATCATGTGCGATACAAGCAGTTCTGCAGCGTGTTTACTTGTGTGTGATATCATGTGCGATACAAGCAGTTCTGCAGCGTGTTTACTTGTGCGTGGTGTCATGTGCGATACGAGCAGTCCTGCAGAGTGTTTACTTGTGTGTGATATCATGTGCGATACAAGCAGTCCTGCAGAGTGTTTACTTGTGTGTGATATCATGTGCGATACGAGCAGTCCTGCAGAGTGTTTACTTGTGTGTGATATCATGTGCGATACAAGCAGTCCTGCAGAGTGTTTACTTGTGTGTGGTATCATGTGCGATACAAGCAGTCCTGCAGAGTGTTTACTCGTGTGTGATATCATGTGCGATACAAGCAGTCCTGCAGAGTGTTTACTTGTGTGTGATATCATGTGCGATACGAGCAGTCCTGCAGAGTGTTTACTTGTGTGTGATATCATGTGCGATACAAGCAGTCCTGCAGAGTGTTTACTTGTGTGTGGTATCATGTGCGATACAAGCAGTCCTGCAGAGTGTTTACTCGTGTGTGATATCATGTGCGATACAAGCAGTCCTGCAGAGTGTTTACTTGTGTGTGATATCATGTGCGATACGAGCAGTCCTGCAGAGTGTTTACTTGTGTGTGATATCATGTGCGATACAAGCAGTCCTGCAGAGTGTTTACTTGTGTGTGATATCATGTGCGATACAAGCAGTCCTGCAGAGTGTTTACTTGTGCGTGGTATCATGTGCGATACGAGCAGTCCTGCAGAGTGTTTACTTGTGTGTGATATCATGTGCGATACAAGCAGTCCTGCAGCGTGTTTACTTGTGTGTGATGTCATGTGCGATACGAGCAGTCCTGCAGAGTGTTTACTTGTGTGTGATATCATGTGCGATACAAGCAGTCCTGCAGAGTGTTTACTTGTGTGTGATATCATGTGCGATACAAGCAGTCCTGCAGCGTGTTTACTTGTGTGTGATGTCATGTGCGATACGAGCAGTCCTGCAGAGTGTTTACTTGTGTGTGATATCATGTGTGATACAAGCAGTTCTGTAGCGCATTTACTCGTGTGTGATATCATGTGCGATGCGAGCAGCCCTGCAGCGTGTTTACTTGTGTGTGGTATCATGTGTGATACAAGCAGTTCTGCAGCGCATTTACTCGTGTGTTATATTGTGTGCGATACAGAGTGTTTACTTGTGTGTGATATCATGTGCGATACAAGCAGAGTGTTTACTTGTGTGTGATATCATGTGCGATACAAGCAGTGTTTACTTGTGTGTGATATCATGTGCGATACAGAGTGTTTACTTGTGTGTGATATCATGTGCGATACAAGCAGAGTGTTTACTTGTGTGTGATATCATGTGCGATACAGAGTGTTTACTTGTGTGTGATATCATGTGCGATACACGCAGAGTGTTTACTTGTGTGTGATATCATGTGCGATGCGAGCAGCCCTGCAGCGTGTTTACTTGTGTGTGGTATCATGTGTGATACAAGCAGTTCTGCAGCGCATTTACTCGTGTGTGATATCATGTGCGATACAGAGTGTTTACTTGTGTGTGATATCATGTGCGATACAAGCAGAGTGTTTACTTGTGTGTGATATCATGTGCGATACAAGCAGTGTCTACTTGTGTGTGATATCATGTGCGATACAGAGTGTTTACTTGTGTGTGATACCATGTGCGATACAAGCAGAGTGTTTACTTGTGTGTGATATCATGTGCGATACAAGCAGTGTTTACTTGTGTGTGATATCATGTGCGATACAAGCAGAGTGTATACTTGTGCAAAGCTGGACAGACAGTTAGCATCTAAAAGTCTTCCAATAAATACAAAAGTTTTTCTATTTTAATAAAGTCATTAACAAAAGGTAAACATGCTAGGCTATAGGCTACTAGGAGCTAGCAGCTACACAACAGCTAAGCACACAATAGCACACAAGCTAGACATAGATAATAATCATTGAACAATGAAATGGCACAGATTTGACAAGTTAGGTGAATGGTTGGTGTTAGGTGAATGGCATAGAATAGAATGACATCTATTACGTTGTTGTATGTGATACATGACATCTATTACATTGTTGTATGTGATATATGACATCTATTACGTTGTTGTATGTGATACATGACATCTATTACATTGTTGTATGTGATACATGACATCTATTACATTGTTGTATGTGATATATGACATCTATTACGTTGTTGTATGTGATATATGACATCTATTACATTGTTGTATGTGATATATGACATCTATTACATTGTTGTATGTGATATATGACATCTATTACATTGTTGTATGTGATATATGACATCTATTACATTGTTCTATGTGATATATGACATCTATTACATTGTTGTATGTGATATATGACATCTATTACATTGTTGTATGTGATATATGACATCTATTACATTGTTGTATGTGATATATGACATCTATTACATTGTTGTATGTGATACATGACATCTATTACATTGTTGACATCTATTACATTGTTGTATGTGATATATGACATCTATTACATTGTTGTATGTGATACATGACATCAATTACATTGTTGTATGTGATATATGACATCTATTACATTGTTGTATGTGATATATGACATCTATTACATTGTTGTATGTGATACATGACATCTATTACATTGTTGTATGTGATACATGACATCTATTACATTGTTGTATGTGATACATGACATCTATTGCATTGTTGTATGTGATACATGACATCTATTACGTTGTTGTATGTGATACATGACATCTATTACGTTGTTGTATGTGATACATGACATCTATTACATTGTTGTATGTGATACATGACATCTATTACATTGTTGTATGTGATACATGACATCTATTACATTGTTGTATGTGATACATGACATCTATTACATTGTTGTATGTGATATATGACATCTATTACATTGTTGTATGTGATATATGACATCTATTACATTGTTGTATGTGATATATGACATCTATTACATTGTTGTATGTGATATATGACATCTATTACGTTGTTGTATGTGATATATGACATCTATTACATTGTTGTATGTGATATATGACATCTATTACATTGTTGTATGTGATACATGACATCTATTACATTGTTGTATGTGATATATGACATCTATTACATTGTTGTATGTGATACATGACATCTATTACATTGTTGTATGTGATATATGACATCTATTACATTGTTGTATGTGATATATGACATCTATTACATTGTTGTATGTGATACATGACATCTATTACATTGTTGTATGTGATATATGACGTAGTTGTATGTGATATATGACATCTATTACGTTGTATGTGATATATGACATCTATTACGTTGTTGTATGTGATATATGACATCTATTACATTGTTGTATGTGATATATGACATCTATTACGTTGTTGTATGTGATATATGACATCTATTACATTGTTGTATGTGATATATGACATCTATTACATTGTTGTATGTGATATATGACATCTATTACATTGTTGTATGTGATACATGACATCTATTACATTGTTGTATGTGATACATGACATCTACTACATTGTTGTATGTGATATATGACATCTATTACGTTGTTGTATGTGATATATGACATCTATTACGTTGTTGTATGTGATATATGACATCTATTACATTGTTGTATGTGATATATGACATCTATTACGTTGTTGTATGTGATATATGACATCTATTACATTGTTGTATGTGATATATGACATCTATTACATTGTTGTATGTGATATATGACATCTATTACATTGTTGTATGTGATACATGACATCTATTACATTGTTGTATGTGATACATGACATCTACTACATTGTTGTATGTGATATATGACATTTATTACGTTGTTGTATGTGATATATGACATCTATTACGTTGTTGTATGTGATACATGACATCTACTACATTGTTGTATGTGATATATGACATCTATTACATTGTTGTATGTGATACATGACATCTATTACATTGTAGTATGTGATATATGACATCTATTACATTGTTGTATGTGATACATGACATCTATTACATTGTTGTATGTGATACATGACATCTATTACATTGTTGTATGTGATACATGACATCTACTACATTGTTGTATGTGATATATGACATCTATTACCTTGTTGTATGTGATACATGACATCTACTACATTGTTGTATGTGATATATGACATCTATTACATTGTTGTATGTGATACATGACATCTATTACATTGTTGTATGTGATATATGACATCTATTACATTGTTGTATGTGATATATGACATCTATTACATTGTTGTATGTGATACATGACATCTATTACATTGTTGTATGTGATACATGACATCTATTACATTGTTGTATGTGATATATGACATCTATTATATTGTTGTATGTGATACATGACATCTATTATATTGTTGTATGTGATATATGACATCTATTACGTTGTTGTATGTGATATATGACAAGTACAGTATTGTAGTACTTCAACATGGTGATAAATACTATATGTGATGAAGTATAAGACGTATAGTTGCAGTAGTACAAGAAGTGAGTACATTGTTAGCGTCTATAAACTACAAAGTAGCGACTAGCTAGCTGCTGATGTTCCTGCCACTCGCTGGCGACCACACAGGAAGTAGAACACAGCGACAGGAAGTGAGTCGCCCTGACCTTTGTCCAGCGTGCCATCAACAGGAAGTGTTGCTTTGTGCACCAGTATTAGCTTAGCCTTTAGCCTCAAGTGTCACCTCCATATATATCTGTCACCTATAGTCCAGTGCGGCTAATGTATGGAACATATAGTTTTCTTCTCAAATTCAGTGGGTGTGGCCTATATGTGGGTGTGCTCTATAGTCCCAAAATACATTCTATGTTGTATTTGTTTAACAAAATGAAAAACTTCCAATTGGCCTTGCAGGCTTTGATTAGTCAGAGTGTGGCCCTCAGTGGCAAAGACCTGGACCCCCTGACCTGAATACTGCGAGTACCCAGAGCTAAAGTCCAGATGGAAAGTTGGCCCAGGGTGAGCGCGGCCGTCAGTAACCTGAGTGGAATGTGCGCTCCGGCTTTTCTGCATTTCCCAAATAACAGGAAGTTGTATCTCTACGGTCGTGCTTTTCCAAAATAAAACCATCTTGTTATCTTCCCCCTCCCCCGGATCGGAGATTGCATCATCCTAAAGGATCGGCGATCAAGCTTTTGTTTATCCGAACGTGACGAGTCAGCGACTCTTTGCTGGAATAATCCTGTCATGCTCGTAGTGTTTGATTTGGAACTATTTGTGGCAAGGCTTTTATTTGGCCAATGAAAGTGTTGACTGAGGCCGAGGCTAAAATGTAGCGGCCCTCGTTCCAAAGACGCCGTGACTTCCTCGGAATGTCGTGTGTACTTTTGTGCATGCTAATAAATATGGATTGTTTTTGATAATAAAATATTTTTTTATTGCCATATTTAGAAAAAATTGCCGATTATGACAACTACTGTCCGGTTGTTCTCTTGTTTAAGCATCATGTTGGAGTACATGTTACAAATGCAAGTCCAAGTCCTTATGACAGTTGTGTATACTTTATGGCAGTGTTTCTTTACCATAGGGCCGCCCCAAAATATCTGTTCTCAGCTGTGCTCCTTATGGGTACTCGGTTGTAATACACTTTTCCACCACTTGTGGCAGTAATGTCAATATCAAACCAACAGAAGTAAAGTCATAGAGAAGTTTCTTTAAGCGCCAAAATTATGATTAAAGTGGTGAAGCTGTATTTTAAAGTTTATTTAAGAATCCTAGTCATTAATATTTATTGTTAATTTAGGTAGTTTTTAGTCCCTTCTTTTGATGTATATTTATTTTTGTAATCAGTCTGAGCTAAGCCTGGACAATGATCTTTGTGATGAACACATGATTTCATATCTCTGACAAAGTTTATCCTGCAAAACGGAAACTAGGTTAGATATAATTATTGGATAGGATTAAAATCCAAGATTACTAATTAAGTTGTAATATTTGAGTGGGCCCCGGGCCCCTGTGTAGTGGAAAAGTTGGGCCGTGAGGTAAAAAAGCTGAGGAACCCCTGCTTTGTGGTGTTTGACGAGTGCGTTCAGAGAGATAAGAAGTGGGATAACTTCCGAGATAAGAAGTGGGATAACTTCTGAGATAAGAAGTGGGATAACTTCCGAGATAAGTGGGATAACTTCCGAGCTAAGAAGTGGGATAACTTCCGAGATAAGACGTGGGCTAACTTCCGAGATAAGAAGTGGGATAACTTTCGAGATAAGAAGGGGGATAACTTCTGAGCTAAGAAGTAGGATAACTTCCGAGATAAGAAGTGGGCTAACTTCCGAGATAAGAAGGGGGATAACTTCCGAGATAAGAAGTGGGATAACTTCCGAGATAAGAAGTGGGATAACTTCCGAGATAAGAAGTGGGATAACTTCCGAGATTAGAAGTGGGATAACTTTCGAGATAAGAAGGGGCATAACTTCTGAGCTAAGAAGTGGGATAACTTCTGAGATAAGAAGTGGGATAACTTCTGAGATAAGAAGTGGGATAACTTCCGAGATAAGAAGTGGGATAACTTCCGAGATAAGAAAGGGGATAACTTCTGAGATAAGAAGTGGGCTAACTTCCGAGATAAGAAGTGGGATAACTTCCGAGATAAGAAGTGGGCTAACTTCCGAGATAAAAAGGGGGATAACTTCTGAGCTAAGAAGTGGGATAACTTCCGAGATAAGAAGTGGGCTAACTTCCGAGATAAGAAGTGGGATAACTTCCGAGATAAGAAGTGGGATAACTTCCGAGATATGAAGTGGGCTAACTTCCGAGATAAGAAGTGGGCTAACTTCCGAGATAAGAAGTGGGCTAACTTCCGAGATAAGAAGTGTGCTAACTTCCGAGATAAGAAGTGGGATAACTTCCGAGATAAAAAGGGGGATAACTTCTGAGCTAAGAAGTGGGATAACTTCTGAGATAAGAAGTGGGCTAACTTCCGAGATAAGAAGTGGGCTAACTTCCGAGATAAGAAGTGTGCTAACTTCCGAGATAAGAAGTGGGCTAACTTCTTAGATAAGAAGTGGGCTAACTTCCGAGATAAGTAGTGTGCTAACTTCCGAGATAAGAAGTGGGCTAACTTCCGAGATAAGAAGTGGGCTAACTTCCGAGATAAGAAGTGGGCTAACTTCTGAGATAAGAAGTGTACTAACTTCTGAGATAAGAAGTGGGCTAACTTCCGAGATAAGAAGTGGGCTAACTTCTTAGATAAGAAGTGGGCTAACTTCCGAGATAAGAAGTGGGCTAACTTCCGAGATAAGAAGTGGGCTAACTTCCGAGATAAGAAGGGGGCTAACTTCCGAGATAAGAAGTGGGCTAACTTCCGAGATAAGAAGTGGGCTAACTTCCGAGATAAGAAGTGGGCTAACTTCTGAGATAAGAAGTGTACTAACTTCTGAGATAAGAAGTGGGCTAACTTCCGAGATAAGAAGTGGGCTAACTTCCGAGATAAGAAGTGTGCTAACGGGCACAGTTTCCAGCCCCCTGGCCAAGCACCCACCCTGCATGACTTATTAAAGCCAGCGTCTAGTCCTGCTCCTTAATGACAGTTGTTGGTCTGTCTGAGCTGGTGTGCTTTAGATTGGAGGAAGTGTGTGTGTGTGTGTGTGTGTGTGTGTGTGTGTGTGTGTGTGTGTGTGTGTGTGTGTGTGTGTGTGTAGGCAGGGGGGCTACAGTACGCGTGGCCATCTGGAGGGAGCAGAGAAAAGCAAGTGGGGGGTGTTGTTTGTCCCAAAGACTCCCAGTCAGTGCATGAATCTAAAGCCATGCTCACATAGCTAAATAAATCTCGTTGTTTACGTTTAACAAAGATTATTTTGTTCATTTTGTTTTTGTTTAGCAAGTAAGAAATGTTTGACTTATATTGTACGACTTGGAAACGTTGTTTGGAGCGATGAATTGAGAATCCATATGAGTAAAAACGCTACGGACGGCTAGAAGACGGACCAGCACTTCTACTTCCGGTTGAAAGCACAAAACAGAAGGAATTCCCATTCACCCAGCAGCGCCTGCAGTGAACAAACTCATCCACAGGATGGCGCCATAGCACAAACAATAACACACCTTTTCAGTGTCAGTGCTTGTGTTTTATGAAAACTATTTGCTTCATGGCCGCCAACGAGGAAAAATACATCAATTAGCCGCACCGTTTTATAAACCGCAGGGTTCAAAGTTTAGAAAAAAAAGTCGATGACTAGTGGACTGATCGTTAAGATAGTCGATGACTAGTGGGGCGATCGGTAAGATAGTTGATGACTAGCAGACCGATCATTAAGATAGTTGATGACTAGTGGACCGATCTTTAAGATAGTCGATGACTAGTGGACCGATCTTTAAGATAGTCGATGACTAGTGGACCGATCTTTAAGATAGTCGATGACTAGTGGACCGATCTTTATGATAGTCGATGACTAGTGGACCGATTGTTAAGATAGTCGATGACTAGTGGACTGATCGTTAAGATAGTCGATGACTAGTGGGGCGATCGGTAAGATAGTTGATGACTAGCAGACCGATCATTAAGATAGTTGATGACTAGTGGACCGATCTTTAAGATAGTCGATGACTAGTGGACCGATCTTTAAGATAGTCGATGACTAGTGGACCGATCTTTAAGATAGTCGATGACTAGTGGACCGATCTTTATGATAGTCGATGACTAGTGGACCGATTGTTAAGATAGTCGATGACTAGTGGACAGATCGTTAAGATAGTCGATGACTAGTGGACCGATTGTTAAGATAGTCGATGACTAGTGAACCGATCGTTATGATAGTCGATGACTAGTGGACCGATCGTTAAGATAGTCGATGACTAGTGGACCGATTGTTAAGATAGTCGATGACTAGTGGACAGATCGTTAAGATAGTCGATGACTAGTGGACTGATTGTTAAGATAGTCGATGACTAGTGAACCGATCGTTATGATAGTCGATGACTAGTGGACCAATTGTTAAGATAGTCGATGACTAGTGGACCGATCGTTAAGATAGTCGATGACTAGTGGACCGATTGTTAAGATAGTCGATGACGAGTGGGCCAAACGTTAAGATAGTCGTGGACCGATCATTAAGATAGTCGATGACTAGTGGACCGATTGTTAAGATAGTCGATGACGAGTGGGCCAAACGTTAAGATAGTCGTGGACCGATCGTTAAGATAGTCGGTGACTAGTGGACTGATCGTTAAGATAGTCGATGACGAGTGGAGCGATCATTAAGATGGTCGATGACTAGTGGAGCGATCAGTAAGATAGTCGATGACTAGCGGACTGATCATTAAGATAGTCGATGACTAGTGGAGCGATCGGTAAGATAGTCGATGACTAGCGGACTGATCATTAAGATAGTTGATGACTAGTGGACCGATCTTTAAGATAGTGGATGACTAGTGGACCGATCGTTAAGATAGTCGATGACTAGTGGACCGATTGTTAAGATAGTCGATGACGAGTGGGCCAAACGTTAAGATAGTCGTGGACCGATCGTTAAGATAGTCGGTGACTAGTGGACTGATCGTTAAGATAGTCGATGACGAGTGGAGCGATCAGTAAGATAGTCGATGACTAGTGGAGCGATCAGTAAGATGGTCGATGACTAGTGGAGCGATCAGTAAGATAGTCGATGACTAGCGGACTGATCATTAAGATAGTCGATGACTAGTGGAGCGATCGGTAAGATAGTCGATGACTAGCGGACTGATCATTAAGATAGTTGATGACTAGTGGACCGATCTTTAAGATAGTGGATGACTAGTGGACCGATCGTTAAGATAGTCGATGACTAGTGGAGCGATTGTTAAGATAGTCGATGACTAGTGGACCGATCGTTAAGATAGTCGATGACTAGTGGACCGATCGTTAAGATAGTCGATGACTAGTGGACCGATTGTTAAGATAGTCGATGACTAGTGGACCGATTGTTAAGATAGTCGATGACTAGTGGACCGATCGTTAAGATAGTCGATGACTAGTGGACCGATTGTTAAGATAGTGGATGACTAGTGGACTATGAAGATAGTCGTTAGTTGCAGCTCTACGCGACACTACATTTCTCCACGTAATAAAAACAAGTCTGAGAAAAGTCAAGTAAACTGATGGCATTGCAGGGGCGGGACTAGATGACGACTTGTCTAATTTGTGCTCTAATAATGACGGCCGTAATAAAAGGGCGAGGGTGTTTTATTGTTTGTGCTATGGCGCCATCTTTTGGACGAACTCGCTCATTGCAGGTGCTCGTGTTTTTACCCCAAACTGCAAGGGCCATTCCATCTTCTAGCCGTCCATAGCGTTTCTACTCGTATGGATTACTTCATTCATTGCTCCAAGCAACGCTTGTAAGTTTTACAATGTAACTAAAACAATTCTTACGTACTAAAGCGTCCCATGTGTGCTGTCTGTCGGAGTGTTTTCATGCATATTTGTACGCGCCATCGTGATGTAGTGAAGCTGGCGTCTTTAGCACGAGCTAATATGCTAACACGTTTTTCAGGAGTCTGTGTTAGTATTATTAACTCACAATGTCATTCTTTTTGTGTTGTTTCACTTTTGTGAATTTAAAAAGTTACTGAGTCTGTTTAGCTGCTTGGAGAGCTAGCTTGCGCAGCTAGTGGGTCCATGACCATGACTTCTGTTTTGTTTGATCATCCGTTTTACTGCCGTCTTACAGACACCGTTTGGAAACACATAAGGTATATAAATAAATATTTCTGTGTAAATAAGTCATTTGACAACGTATATATCTGCCACTTATAGTCGGGTGCGGCTAATAAATGGAACAATATTGTTTCCTTGTAAAATTGAGTGGGTGTGGCTTATAAAGCGGTGCGATCTATAGTCTGGAAAACAAGTTACGTTTGTTTGTGTGTCTTTTTACAATCTTAGATTGTGCTTCTACTAAAATGGACTATTGATGCATCCTCATCTCATCTTTGAGCGCGTGCATATTTCCACCAAGAAGTTAAAGGAGGCCACAAATATGTTCAAGTGTGGAAAACAACTTCCTGTGTACCCCACTGGTTGCCATAGCAACACGGCGTCCCAAATAGTCTTCCTGCTCGCACTCTGCAGGCTCAGCCGACTGGCGTCCTCATTATTATTAGCTTTGTTTTCATCGGCTTTAGGGGGAAAAAACATACAAACGGGGTTGGCGGTCACGTGACCAGCCATCCTGCCGTCTGATTGGCTGGTGGCCATAAGCCTGGAGCAGCTGAGCGGGATGCAGGCTTCCCATTGGAGCAGAGCCTCTCAGACACTTCCTCCTGTAGCCGGGCAGACTCAGGACCGCTGCTGTCACGGCGGGAAGAGTCAAGATGCTCTTCTCACCCTGTCTGGTGTTGTCATGACGACCACACACACAACATTGTTGTTCTTCTGACCGATGGGCAAGTTTCCTATTTCCTCAAGATGTTCTGTACGTACCTGCGTTTAAAACATCAAACTGCTTGGCTTGATAAAGTGAAACATGAAAACTAATTCAAATTAAATCAGCAGCCCGCTAACCAAAGGCTCTTTTTTATTTATGGTCCGTCTCACTTCCTGTCCCTCACTTCTAATGTGTCCCGTCGGAAGTTGTCCAGGAAATGTCAGCTACGGAAGCTCAGTTCCACCACTAAAATGTTATCTCATAATTATGGGATAATAAGTTCAAATTATGAGATAAAATGCCAAAATTATGGGATAATAAGTAGAAGTTATGATTTTATCAGTACATTATGTTTTAAAAAGTCATTATGGGATAAAAAGTCAAAATTATGAGATAAAAAGTCAAAATTACAATTTAATAACTCAATTATGAGATAAAAAAAATCATTATTAGAGAAAAAAAAGTCATAATTATGAGAAGTCATAATTAGGAGAAGTCATTATGTTTTAAAAAGTCATTATGGGCTTAAAAAAATCGAAATTATGAGATACAAAGTCAAAATTATGGGATAATAAGTAGAAGTTATGATTTTGTCAGTAAATTGTTTTAAAAAGTCATATGGGATAAAAAGTCTAAATTATGACATAAAAAGTCAAAACTACAATTTAATAAGTCAATTATGAGATAAAAAATCATTATTAGAAAATAAAAAGTCATAATTATGAGATAAAAAGTCATACTTATGAGAAGTCATAATTATGTTTTAAAAAGTCATAATTATGGGATTAAAAAGTCGAAATTATGAGATAAAAAGTCAAAATTATGGGAAAATAAGTAGAAGTTATGAGATGAAATGCCAAAGTTATAGGATAATAAGTAGAAGTTATGATTTTATCAGTCAATTATGTTTTAAAAAGTCATATGGGATAAAAAATTTAAATTATGAGATAAAAAGTCAAAATTATGGGATAGTAAGTAGAAGTTATGAGATAAAATGCCATAATTATGGGATAATAAATAGAAGTTATGAGATGAAATGCCAAAGTTATAGGATAATAAGAAGAAGTTATGATTTTATCAGTAAATTATGTTTTAAAAAGTCATATGGGATAACAAATTTAAATTATGAGATAAAAAGTCAAAATTACAATTTAATAAGTCTAAATTATGAGATAAAAAGTCAGAATTACAATTTTAATAAGTCAATTATGAGATAAAAAATCATTATTAGAAAATAAGTCATAATTATGAGAGAAAAAGTCATAATTCTGAGAAGTCATTGTTTTAAAAAGTCATAATTATGGGATTGAAAAATCGAAATTATGAGATAAAAAGTCACAATTATGATTTAATAAGTAAGTTATGATTTAAAAAGTCACAATTAAGCGTTAAAAAGTCTTAAATATGGAATAATAAATCATAATAAGATACATTGAAATTATGAGATAAAAAGTCACAATTATGACTAAATAATGAGATAATAAATACATTGATAATTTTACTTCATAATTTCGTCTTTTTTATCATAATTTTGACCTTATCTAATAAATGTGACTTTTTATCTCATCTTTTTTACTTTTATCTCAATTTAGACTTATCTCATAAGTTCTACTGTTTATCATAGTTTTGACTTTTAATTGCACATTTATGACTTTTTATCTCATCATTTTGACTTTTATCTCAGTTATGACTATCTTATCATTTAGACTTTTTATTGCATATTTATGACTTTTTATCTAATAATTATGACATGTTATGTTATAATTCCGACTTTTTGTTGCATACTTATGAATTTTTATCTCATAATTCCGACTTTTTATTGCATATTTATGACTTTTTATCTCATAATTCTGACTTTTTATTGCATATTTATGACTTTTTATCACATAATTCCGACTTTTTATTGCATATTTATGACTTTTTATCTCATAATTCCGACTTTTTATTGCATATTTATGACTTTTTATCACATAATTCCGACTTTTTATTGCATATTTATGACTTTTTATCTCATAATTCCGACTTTTTATTGCACATTTATGACTTTTTATCTTATCATTTTGACTTTTATCTCAGTTATGACTATCTTATCATTTAGGCTTTTTATTGCATATTTATGACTTTTTATCTAATAATTATGACATGTTATGTTATAATTCCAACTTTTTATTGCATACTTATGACTTTTTATCTCATAATTCCGACTTTTTATTGCATATTTATGACTTTTTATCTCATAATTCTGACTTTTTATTGCATATTTATGACTTTTTATCGCATAATTCCGACTTTTTATTGCATATTTATGACTTTTTATCTCATAATTCCGACTTTTTATTGCATATTTATGACTTTTTATCTCATAATTCCGACTTTTTATTGCATATATATGACTTTTTATCTCACAATTCCGACTTTTTATTGCATATTTATGACTTTTTATCTCACAATTCCGACTTTTTATTGCATATTTATGACTTTTTATCTCACAATTCTGACTTTTTATTACATATTTATGACTTTTTATCTCACAATTCCGACTTTTTATTGCATATTTATGACTTTTTATCTCACAATTCTGACTATTTATTGCATATTTATGACATTTTATCTCACAATTCTGACTTTGTATCTCAAGGACATTTTCTTTGTAATTATTGCTATTATGTTTGAGTGTCCTCCACAGAAGTTGCAGCAGGAGTTATGAGGCGGACATGTTCCCAATATTTCAATATACTAAACGGTCCCTAGTGTGTGAATGTGAATGTTGTCCATCTGTGATGAGGTGGTGACTTGTCCAGGGTGTACCCCGCCTTCCGCCCGTGTGCAGCTGAGATAGGGACAAGCGGTAGAAAATGGATGCATGTATGTTCCCAAGTGCTGGTGACTGAAACATCACAAAGTGGGAGGGATTAAAAGTTGAAAGGTTAAAGAAGTTGACTTCCTGTTGTAGTGATGTCACTTCTGTCCACTTGATCACTTTCCAAAGTGCAGCATAACAATCCTGGGATTTAGCCCCGCCCCCTTCCTCCCTGGGTTAGACGGGGCTATTTTTAGCTGAACTATGGGTCAGTCACTCACGCCTCACAATGCAAACGCCAGTCTGGCTGGAGGGGGTGAGGGGGGAGGGGGGGGGGGGGAAGGTCCTCCTGGTCATTTTGCTGAAATGACAACATTGACATGGAAGACATCAAAGCACATGCTAATGTACACATGCTAACACGTTAGCTCCCTTAACATATGTTTATGTCAGTCCTTCTCAAATAGTGCTTTATCAGTATCATGCAGTATCATGCTTTATCAGTATCATGCATTATCATGCTTTATCAGTATCATGCTTTATCATGCTTTATCAGTATCATGCATTATCATGCTTTATCAGTATCATGCTTTATCAGTATCATGCAGTATCATGCTTTATCAGTATCATGCATTATCATGCTTTATCAGTATCATGCTTTATCATGCTTTATCAGTATCATGCATTATCATGCTTTATCAGTATCATGCTTTATCAGTATCATGCAGTATCATGCATTATCATGCTTTATCAGTATCATGCTTTATCAGTATCATGCATTATCATGCTTTATCAGTATCATGCATTATCATGCTTTATCAGTATCATGCATTATCATGCTTTATCAGTATCATGCATTATCATGCTTTATCAGTATCATGCTTTATCAGTATCACGCAGTATCATGCATTATCATGCTTTATCAGTATCATGCTTTATCAGTATCATGCATTATCATGCATTATCATGCTTTATCAGTATCATGCAGTATCATGCATTATCATGCTTTATCAGTATCATGCTTTATCAGTATCATGCATTATCATGCTTTATCAGTATCATGCTTTATCAGTATCACGCAGTATCATGCATTATCATGCTTTATCAGTATCATGCATTATCATGCATTATCATGCTTTATCAGTATCATGCAGTATCATGCATTATCATGCTTTATCAGTATCATGCTTTATCAGTATCATGCATTATCATGCTTTATCAGTATCATGCATTATCATGCTTTATCAGTATCATGCTTTATCAGTATCATGCAGTATCATGCATTATCATGCTTTATCAGTATCATGCTTTATCAGTATCATGCATTATCATGCTTTATCAGTATCGGGTGGGGGGGGGGGGGTTGGGGCGGGGGGTGGTTGGGGGCGTGGTTATTTACAGCTAGAATTCACCAACTCGAGTATTTCATATATATTTCATATATATATATATATATATATATATATATATATATATATATATATATGTATATATATATATATATACATATATATATATATATATGTATATATATATATGTATATATGTATGAAATACTTGACTTTCAGTTAATTCTAGCTATATATATATATATATATATATATATATATATATATATATATATATATATATATATATATATATATTTTTATTTTTTTATTTTTATTTATTTATTTATTTTATTTACATAGAAAAGAAAAAAAAATACTTGAATTTCAGTGTTCTGGTGGCTATCCATTAGATGGCAGTATTGTCCTGTTTAACTTCTCCGTTCATGATGAGTATATCATTTCGGCCACCGTGTTCAATGGAGGAGTCTGTACTACAAAATGTACAGGCAACATACCCCTTCCCCTTCCAACTGTCCTGGATGAACTGAAATTCTTGTTTCCATTCGTTTTGGAACTTGCAAGCGTATTTCTTCATCTTGCTCGTCGACGCCGTCGCCATGTCTGTAATTTCCTCGTTCTTCTGCTTCGTCTCCTTGTTGTGTGCGCAGTTGTGCGCTCTACTCTCTAAAAGCCCTAGATGTGACGTCATTGGGCAGGCAAGCTGTTTATATTGTGGGAAAGCGGACGTGAGAACAGGCTGTCCCCACTCAGGTCCGCATTGAGCTGGAGGGGGCGTGGCCTCCAGCTCCGGCTGAATACCGGGAGTTTGTCGGGAGAGGCGCTGAATACCGGGATTCTCCCGCTAAAAACAGGAGGGTTGGCAAGTATGGGTATATAAGCCACACCCACTAAATATGTTCCATATATTAGCCACACCGGACTATAAGTCGCAGATATATACTGTATGTTGTGAAATTAGTTATTTACACAGGAATATTCTGTAAATGTTTATTTACATACATGAATTGTTTCCAAACGGTGTCTGTAACACGGCAGTAAAACGGCTGATCAAACAAAACAGAAGTCATGGTCATGAAGCCACTAGCTGCGCAAGCTAGCTCTCCAATCAGCTAAACAGACTCAATAACTCCTCAGTGACGTTTTGGTGAATTTACTGAGGAATTTGTGAAATTGAAAGTAATTGTGAGTAAATAATACTAACACAGACACTCGTAAACATGCGAGCATATTTGCTAATGCTAATGAGCCTGATTACATTACGATAGCACGTACAAATATGCATGAAAACACTCCTACAGACATCACACATGGGACGCTTTAGTAAGTAAGAATTGCTTTAGTTATATTGTAAATCTTAAAAAAACCTTGCTTGGAGTGATGAACGGAGAAACTTTTTGAGCAGAAATGCTGTGGACAGTTTTACTTCCGGTTTAAAGCAGAACCAGGAAGTTGTCAGGCGTGCATCATAACAATTTGTTATGATTTTCTAAACATCGTGGCCATTAGCGGAGAAAACTCCATGAATTAGCCTCACCGTTTTATAAGCCGCAGGGGTCGAAGCGTAGGAAAAAAAAGTAGTGACTTGTAGTCTGGAAAATACAATGTTAAAATGGGCAAAAGGTGAGCGGCTGTACGGCGAGGGAAGATGCTACTGTACATGCATATTTCTTAACCCTGTCAAAATAAAAGTCTATGCAAGGATAATGTGGCCACGTTATGGAATGCTCTGGAGACGTCAACAATGGTTAGTGCGGGGAGTTCTCTCACTCACATGTGAGCGTTATCTCCATTTAGTGGGTCTGCGCTCCTAAAGTCCTGGAAAGAAGATCTTTCACTCAGCAGAAGTCTCCTGGTCCTCCTAAACCAGGGTCTCTGTTTAGTCCAACATGGCTCGCCGTCACATGACCTATATTTACCAGTAGCCAACCCCCCATTACCCTCGGCGTAGGACGTTCCAGCGGTCTACAAGTTGGCCCCGCCCTGCCCTCGGAACACACAGGATGTATTTACAGGCGTCTGTCAGGATGGTCCTGGACCACGGACTTCCTGTCTGCCAGCTGCTGCCTTGCTCAAAGGACCAGCTGACTACAGGGGGCCAATTACCTTGGAACCCGCTTAAGTTGCCACTTTGGCAGACTTGACATTTCAGACCCAAAAGAGTCATTTAGAATGTTTTGGTTAAAACTATTTAGTCATCAGTAAACCTAATCTAAGTGTTTTAGTTCAAACTATTTACAATTGTCAGTGAACCTAACATACGTGTTTTAGTTCAAACTATTTAAAATGGTCAGTGAACCTAACATACGTGTTTTAGTTCAAACTATTTACAATTGTCAGTGAACCTCACATACGTGCTTTAGTTAAAACTATTTACAATTGTCAGTGAACATAACGTTTTAGTTCAAACTATTTACAATTGTCAGTGAACCTAACATACGTGTGTTAGTTAAAACTATTTACAATTGTCAGTGAACCTAACATACGTGTGTTAGTTAAAACTATTTACAATTGTCAGTGAACCTAACATACGTGCTTTAGTTAAAACTATTTACAATTGTCAGTGAACATAACATTTTAGTAAAGTATTTACAATTGTCAGTAAACCTAACCTAAGTGTTTCAGTGAAAACTATTTACAATTGTCAGTGAACCTAACATACGTGTTTTAGTTAAAACTATTTACAATTGTCAGTGAACCTAACCTAAGTGTTTTAGTTAAAACTATTTACAATTGTCAGTAAATCTAACATACGTGTTTTAGTTAAAACTATTTACAATTGTCAGTAAATCTAACATATGTGTTTTAGTTAAAACTATTTACAATTGTCAGTGAACCTAACATCGTGCTTTAGTTAAAACTATTTACAATTGTCAGTGAACCTAACATACGTGTTTTAGTTTAAACTATTTAAAATGGTCAGTGAACCTAGCATACGTGTTTTAGTTAAAACTATTTAAAATTTTCAGTAAACCTAACATACGTGGTTTTAGTTAAAACTATTTACAATTGTCAGTAAACCTTAGTTAAAAGTATTTACAATTGTCAGTGAACATAACGTTTTAGTTCAAAACTATTTAAAATGGTCAGTGAACCTAACTGAAGTGGTTTAGTTAAAACTACTTACAATTGTCAGTGAACCTAACTGGAGTGTTTCAGTTAAAACTATTTACAATTGTCAGTGAACCTAACACATGTGTTATAATTAAAACTATTTACAATTGTCAGTGAACCTAACACATGTGTTATAATTAAAACTATTTACAATTGTCATTAAATCTAACATACGTGTTTTAGTTCAAACTATTTAAAATGGTCAGTGAACCTAACATACGTGCTTTAGTTAAAACTATTTACAATTGTCAGTGAACATAAACACTTTAGTTCAAACTATTTACATTGTGAGTAAACCTAACATACGTCTTTTAGTTCAAACTATTTACAATTGTCAGTGAACATAACACTTTAGTTCAAACTAT